>NW_006399845.1:3916544-3918286 GCF_000299155.1 Elephantulus edwardii | reverse complement strand
CAGTGTTGGCTGGAGTTTCCTGACTAAAACAAGCCTGGAAGCAGGAGCGGCATCCACTTCCGAAATGACTTGCCTCCAGAAACTCTTCATTCATAGGGTCGCTATGAGTCATCTACGACTTGACAGCACCTAAAAACAACATGTTTAGGTATTGATGAAATGAGATGACTTGGCATGGAACATTTTTAATCATATAATATACTATGCCAGAGAGCAAAAGACGAGGAAAAATGGGGTTTCATTCATACTTTAAAAAGTCATTTCTAGATCCATCTTTAATTACAATGTTGCGAGTGACAAGATATAGCCATGCACAAAGAAGTCCAGTGAATACCACTATCATTCAAATATGTATACCAACAACTAGAGCTAAAGAAGAGGAAATATAAGATTTCAACAAACATTTCTAGTCAGAAATTAATAAGAATGCAATCAAAATGTATTAATAACAAGGGGTGACTGGAATGCAAAAGTTGGGAAATGGGAAGAAGTATCAGTAGTTGGAAAACATGGACTTGTTGACAGAAATTAAACTGGAACTAGAATAATAGAATTCTGTAGATTCAATGGATCATTTATTGCAAATGCATTTTTAAATAAAATACTTGGGATTCACCTGATGGTATGCATAGAAATCAAATAGATTACATCCTTTGAAAGAATCACTGTAGAGGCTCAGTATCAGCTGTGAAAACTAGGCCAGGTGCCGATTGTGGAACAGTGCACCACCCAGTACTCATATACAAGTTCAAGCTGAAGTTGAAAAAAACTAAATCAAATTCACAGTAATCAAAATTTGACTTTGAGTCTATTCCACTCGAATTTCAAAGCCATCACAGAAAGGTTTGAGGCCTTGAGCACCAATGAGAGAAAACCACATGAGCTGTGGAAGGACATCATCCAGGAGAATGCAAAAGTTCATTACAAAGGATGAAGGAAAGACCAAGATGGATGTCAGAAGAGACTCTGAATATTACACTAAAGTGTCAAGAAGCCAAAGCAAAGAGGAGAAATTAAAAAAATATTACTGATCTGAACAGAAGATTCCAAATGGCAAGAATGGGAAAACAAAACAAAATATTATAATGAAATTAAAAAGAGCCGAAGTCAGAAAATATAAAGGGCTAGCATTTCTTAAGCTGAAGGAATTGAACAAATTTAAGCCTCGAGTTGCACAACTTAAGGATCCCTTGGGAAGATCTAGGAAGTATTAAAAGTAGATGGAAAGAATATACAGAGTCACTGTACCAATAGGAATTGACTGACATGGAAAAAATTCATGAAACAACATATAAACAAGAGCTTGTGGTGGTGATGTAAGAAGAAGATCAAGCTGCTCTGAGAGAATGGGCAAAAACAAGGTCTCAGGAATTGATGGCATACCAATTGGCATATTTTAATAAACAGATACTTCCCTGGATGTACTCACCAAGTTGTGCCAAGGAATCTGGAGGACAACCATTTGGCCAACTGAGTAGAAGAGATCTATATTTATTCCTTTCCAAATAATGGTGATCCAAAAGAGTGTGGAAATTATTGAACAATATCCTTAATATCACATGCAAGCAAGATTGTGCTGAAGATTATCCAAGAATGACTGGGATAGTACATAAACAGAGAACTACCAGAAGTGCTAGCTGGGTTTAGGAGTCCTGGTACTAGGGATATTGTAGTTAATGTTAGATGTATCTTGGCTAAAAGCAAGGAGTACCAGAGGAAGGTCTATCTGAGTTTCATTGATT
>NW_006399845.1:3903389-3915663 GCF_000299155.1 Elephantulus edwardii | reverse complement strand
TCCTATCTCCATACTTTTTCAATCTATATGTAGAACAGATTATCCAGGAGGCTTGGCTATATGAAGAGGACTGTGGCATCAGGATTGGAGGAAGACTTATCAACAATCTGCGTTATGCAGATGACACAATCTTGCTTGCTAAAACTGAGGAGAACCTGAATCTCTTGCTGCAGAATGTTAGGACTGTAACCTTCTGTAAGGGTTGAAGCTCAACATCAAGAAAACAAAGATTCTCACCACTGGGCATATTGGTAGCATCATGATAGTTGGTAAAGCGATTGAAATTGCTTATGGCTTTAATTTGCTTGGCTCCACAATCAACACTCTTTGTACCAGTAATCAGGAAATCAAAAGACTAATTGCATTGAGAAAGTCTGCTGTCAAGGACCTCTCCAGAATAATGAAGAGTAATGTCATCAGTCTGGAGACTAAGGCATGCTTGATCCAGGCTAGTCTTTGCAATTGCTTGTTATGCATTAGAAAGTTGGAGAAGGACTAGGGGTGATAGAAAATTAATGCCTTTGAGCTGTGGTGCTGGATAAGAGTATTAAATATACCATGAAATTCCAGGATAGCAAGTAGTTTCATCCTGTATAGGGTAGAAACAGGCTGCTCTTTGGAGGCAAGGATTCTGTGGCTTTGTCTTACATTCTTTGGGCATATTTCAAGGAGTCGTTAGAGAAAGATATCATGCTTAGAAGAGTGGAGGGACAGCACAAGGGAGGAAAATTCTGGATGAAATGTATTGATTCAGTGACTGAGGCAATAAGGGTAGGTGTGTCAGAGACAATAAATTTGGCACAGGTTACAGCCGGTTTCATGGCTATTGTACATAGGTTCACTATGAATTGCAAGCGACTTGATGGCACATAATGATAACAGCAATCATAATGTAAAGAGTATAACTTCATAAATTGCTGTTTATTTTTTAATACTAGCTTATTTACATAATTTGAATACACTGATTTAGAGAATAGATTCTCCCAATTTCCCCCTACTCATCAAATTGAACAACTCCATGATTAATCTCCCCGCCCTCTGCACCTCCTCTTCCCTCTGCCTTCACCCTCCCCCACACCCCTTGGATCCTTATACTCATTCTACAATAATAGTTTTATACAGTATTTGTCCTTGTGAGACTGAGTTAGTTCACTCAGCATAATGCTCTCCATTCCCTCCCAAGTTAGGTAATACTTTACAAAATCATTGTTCCTGTGTGCTGTGTTGTATTTCATTGTATGAATGTACCATAATTTCTCAATCCATTCGTTTGTTATCAGACATTTGGTTATTCAGATGTTCTTGCGGTGGTGAATATTATTGTTATGAAATTGCTGTTTATTTTTATGTTGTTATGTGCCAATGAATCAATTAGAACTCATAGTGACCCTATGAACAATGACTCTGAACCTTGCTTTATCTTAAGCCCAACCTTACCATTTCTAGCAAACCTGAGCCCATGGTCGTAGTAACTGTCTCAGTTCGTCTCCTCCATGGTCTTTCTCTTCTATGCTAACCATCTAACATTTTAAGCATGATATCCTTCTCCAAGTACTGGCCTCTCTTGGCAACATGCCCTAAGTGTATGAGACAGAACTTCAAAATTCTTTCTTCCATGGAGCAGCTTTGCTTCACACACTTTCGAACAGATCTGGTTGATATCTTGTTAGTTCATGGTAAGTTTAACACTCTTCTCCAGCAACAAAACTTTTTTGTTATCCTTAGTTCATTATCTACCTCTCAGATGCATAGCAAGCAACTGAGAAGGTATGAACTGGTTTGGGGACACCTTAGTCTTTAGATTGACACTGTTGCTCTTTGGTACTCTGGAAATATCCTTGAAAGCAGACTTTCCCAATGCAACTCACTGCTACTGCTAAAAATATTGCTTGTAGATCTGAGCAAGATGTAATCATTAACAACTTCAATCTTTTCTCCATTTATCATGATACTGTCTGTTAGCCTGGTGATGAAGATCTTTGTTTATCCAATGTTGAGATGCAATCCATATTGAAGGCTGAAGTCTTTCATCTTCTGCAGCAAACACATCAAACTCTCTTCAGTATCAGTGAGCAAAATTGAATCATCTGCATAAATCAGGCTATTGATGAGTCTTCCTCCAATCCTGTTACCATATCCTTCTTCATAAAGTTCAGCCTCTCAAGTGATCTGTTCAACATATAGATTGAAAAAGTATGGAGAAAAGATATATACTTGATACACTCCTCTCTTCGATTTGAACCATGCAGTGTTTTCTTGCTCTGTTCAGAAACCAGCTTCTTGGTCTAGGTATAGGTTTTGTTTGAGCATAGTCAAGTGTTCCGGGATTCCTATTCTTCTCAATGTTACCACAATTTGTGATCCACATAGTCAAAAGCCTTTACATAGTCAATTCTGGTACTTTATGCTTCCAACCATGATCTATTTCACAATAGCAATGATATTCCTAGTGTCAAGGTCTCTTTTAAACTCAACTTGTACTTCTGGACGTTATCTGTTGATGTACTATTCTAGATGTTTTGGATAATTTTCAGCAAGATTGTGCTTTATGTGATACTAGCGAAATTGTTACATAATTTTCACATTTTATTCTTGAAATAGAATCATCTTAATGTCAAGAAAACAAAGATTCTTACCACTGGATCGATAGGCAACATCATGATAGATCGAGAGGAGATTGAAATTGTCAACAGCTTCACCTTTCATGGATCCACCCTTGGTACCAGCAGTCAGGAAATAAGGAGACACCTTGCACTGGGAAAATCTGCAGTTGGAGACTTCTCCAAATTACTGAGGATCAGTGATGTCAGTTTGAGGACTAAGGTTCATCTGATTCAAGTCATAGTCTTTCCAATTACTTGCTTTGCCTCTGCGAGCCAGACATTGAATAAGTATGACATAAAGATGAATTGATGTCTTTGAGCTGTGGTGTTGGAGAAAAGCAGTGAACATTGCATGGACAAAGAACAAACATATGTCTTGGAGTGGGTGTAACCAGAGTGCACTTTGGAGGCCAGAACAATGAGTGACCTCACATACTTTGGCATGTTGTTAGGAGAGGCTATTCCTTGGAGAGGGACAGGATGCTGGGCAGGGTGGAGCTTTAGCAAATGAGAGGAAGACCATCATCCTGGTGGATTGACTCAGTGATTGCTGCAATGGACTCTTGTGCATCAGGGAAGTGTGAAAAGGTGCAGGATAGAACAGGATTGAGATCTTTTGTTCATAGAGTCTCTGTGAGTTGTACTCAACTCAATGACACCTAACAACAATAACAATTCTCAAAAAGGATCACCTTTTTCTAGAATGTGAATAAACATGGATCTCTTTCAGTGTGTTGGTCACTTAGTTGTCCTCCAGATTTTTTGGCACAACATTGTGAGTGTATCCAGGGCTGCATCTGTTTGTTAATAATTTATGTTTACATAAGCACCACAAATCTATATCTCACGTGTATTGAAATGTGAAAGGGTCATGGTTATCTTTGTTAGCTATATTGTAATCTGATTCATTGTAAGTCCTACAGCTGTATAGGCCAATTCTACTTTATTTTCAGTTCAATACTACAACTCCATTGGCTAACTGCATTTTAAACTACTCTGGTACAAGAATATGAGCTCCATGGCTCAACTGCATGTAATTTGCTTCAGTACGACAACTTCCGTAGAGCTTTATAGTTCCGGTATATTGCAGTAGAAACTATGAACATGATGAACAAACTTGAAAATAATTAATATATTGATGACCCTTCAAAATCAATATCTTTCTCAATAACGCAATTTATCCACACAAAGACTCTTATTAATACTGACTGGAGAATAGAACCTAGAATTGTAACTAACATAGTTGGCTATCACTTGAGATGCTGAAACAACTTCATAAAACCTGGAGGCCAACTTGCAGAAGAATCACTAACACTGCAATCATCCTGACACAATATAATCCAACACAGTCAAAAAGTAGTCTCCTTATTTTTCTTTATCTGGAAGAATCTATTCTGACTTTGATTAATGGTGATTAAAGTAACATCTGTGGGTATTTAAAATTTCCCCTGTATTGTTTTCCTTTTTTTAAAAAAAAATTATGAATAGAACTAATCAAGTTGTTAAAAGGAAGGTAGAGGTGTTTACCTAACAGCTAACATGTGGGTAAATAGTTTAAAAATGTTCTCTTAGCCATTAGATGTTTCTGGAACCAGCTGCACATATCATGCCAAGTAGCTGAGCAGTTGGAAACATCTGGCTAATTGTCAGAATCTTCTTTTAAACATTGAGATGTTTGATACCTCGCTGACTTGAAAAGCTCAGAAACCATTCTTAAGAATTGAGGCTTTAAAATTTATTCCCCAGTTGACAGAAACAAGGCTGTGAATGAATACACTCTATCTGACAACATAGAAGTGTTCAAATAAAAAATGAATAATATTGCCCTTCAGTAAAAATTAGATTTTAGATAATTAGTGTGCTGCATTTGTTACAATTGATAATCCAATATTTATATGGTATTATTAATTAATTTCATAGTTTACAGTTGGTTTCCCTCATTGGTCTGGAGACTTCTATGGGCGTTTGACAAATGAATGCATAATGCCTGTATTTATAGCATGCTAAAAAGTGTCACTGTCTTTAAAATGCCCAAATAAAAACTACTATGGTAACATTTTTCCTCCCTCTGCTCCACATACTTCATCATTTAAGGAGTGAAAGTCATGCCAGGGAAGCTTTACAAAGAGAATAGATGTCTATGAACATGTTATGTAACAGTTAATTAAGTACGTACAAAACCAGATCATCTGGACTTCCAAACCCTTCTTTACCTGCTGTTGTGATGCCTTGCTGTCTGGGCAGTCCCTGGATTGGAAAGACTATTCCTATATTGGTCTTTATGTCAGTTTTGTATATAAGTCAGTATGGTTAAAGTTGATTCCTATCTGAGGTTGTTGTGTACCATAGAGTTGGAACTGGCCCATAGCTGACCTTCCAGTGGGGTTTCAGAGTCAGATAATCACACAGGAGGAGATTGGCCATCCTTCTCCTGTGGAGCAGCTAGTGTGTGCTTTAGGATTTCAGTGCAACTTCTTGCCACTAGACTACCAGAGCTCCTAGTCTTTATGTTACTTTTGTATATAAGACAATAGAGTTACAGCTGATTCTCATCTAAGGTTTGTTGTTGCTGTTATATGCCATTGAGTGGCCTACGACTCATCGCAACCCTCTAACAGCCCTAACCCTGCTCTATCCTGTGCCAATCTTATTGTCTCTGATACACCTACCCCCATTACCCCAGTCACTGAATCAATCCATCTCCTTGAGGGTCTTCCTCTCTTGCACTGTCCCTTAACCCTCCCAAGCATGAGGTCCTTCTCCAAGGACTGGTCGTGCCTTCCAACATGAGTTGGAATTCCAGCGTATGTCAGAAGCAGCTTTGGAATCCGTGCCTCCAAGGAGCAGCCTGTTTTCACCCTTTACAGAACAAATTTGCTTTTTCTCCTGCTAGTCCATGGTATATTCAGTACTATTCTCCAGTTCCACAGCTCAAAGGCATCAATTATCGTTCTATCATCCCTAATCATTGTCCAACTTTCTAATGCATAGCAAGTAATTTCAAATACCATGACCTGGATCAGGTGCACCTTAGTTTCCAGACTGAATCATTACTCTTCAGTACTGTGGAGAGGCTTTTGACAGCGGACTTTGTCAATGCAATTAATCTTTTAATTTCCTGGCTGCTGGTACCAAAAGTGTGGATTGTAGAGCTAAGCAAACTAAATCTGTTAATAATGTAATGATGCTGTCAATAGGCCCAGTGGTGAGAATCTTTGTTTTCTTGATGATGAACTTCAATCTGTATTGAAGGCTGCAGTCCTTGAACTTCTGCAGCAAGCTCTTTAGGTCCTCCTCAGTTTCAGCAAGCAGGGTTGTGTCATCTGCATGATGCAGATTTTTGATAGATCTTCCATCAATCCTAGTGCCACATTCCTCCATGTACAGCCCAGAATCTTGGATGATCTGTTCTGCATACAGGTTGAAAAAGTATGGAGATAGGACACATCCCTGGTGTACAACTTTCCAATTTTGAACCATGAAATGTTTCCTTGCCATGTTCTGATGATTGCCTCCTGGTCCAAGGTTAATAAGTGAAATATCAGTCTTAATATTTAGTATGTAATGTAATTATTCATTATGCTGTTGTTGTTAGGTGCCGTTGAGTTGAGTACAACTCGTAGTGACCCTGTGAATACAGATCTGAATCTTATACTTTGTCCATTCTCATCATCTCTGACATAACTGAGTCCATTTTCTTAGTCACAGTGATAATCCATCTTCCTGACAGCCATTCTCTCTTCTGCTGACCTTTTATCTTTCCACACATGATGTCCTTTCCCAAGGAATATCCTCTCCTAACAACATGTCTGAAGTATTTGAGACAAAGCTTTACCATCCTTACCTCCAAAGATCCCTCTGGCTTCACTTTCTCTAAGACAAGACTACACTTTTGGCAGTACATAGGATATTCACTCTTCTTCACATAAAACTCAAAGGCATGAGTTCTTCTGTCATTCTTATTCACTGTCTAGCTCTCAGATGTATAGCAAGTGATTGAAAAGACCATGGCCTGAATCAGGTGCACCTTTAAGCCGACATAATTGTTCCTTAGTAATTGAAAAAGAAAAAGACTATCAAACATAAAAATAATATTTACAGATATGCTAATGTATTTTAATACAATGATAAAAAAGACTAATAATATTTTATGAATCAAAAAATAGCATGTGCTGGTTATTACAAATCTTCACGTGTATTTAAAAATTTTAGTACAATTTATAGAGGCTATTTGGCAACTACAGACATTGATAACGGCAGGTACTTAGAATTTGAGGACTACCTCCATTTTCAATTTTCAAGGTTCTAAGCATCTTTAGTTTCATTCTCTTTGCCCCTTCTTTTACTTTGTAAACAGAAAGTGTTTACTCTTGAATAAAATTTAGAAATTTTCCTGTTACCTTTCTCTTCTCTGATTGAAGCTCAAGTTTAGATCATAGTTCCTATTTGGGAAAATAAAAAGACGTTAAATTTATTTTTGTAATTAAGAAATCCAGATCTGATTTGACAGTACACACACACACACACACACACACACACACACACAATAAATAATTTGGGCAGAATGTTAAATGATCCAGGAAGCATTAAAAGAAGATGGAAGGAGTACACAGAGTCACTGTGTCAGAAGGAATTGGCTGACACAAAAGAATTTCATGAAATAACATATGAGCAAGAGCCTGTGGTGATGAAGGAGGAAGTTCAAGTTACTCTGAAGCAATTGGCAAAAAACAAGGCTATTTCAACAGGCAGACGCTGCCCTGGATGTGCTCACTAATTTGTGCCAAGAAATCTGGAGGACAGCCAGTTGGCCAACTGACTGGAAGAGATCAATATTTGTTCCCATTGCAAAGAAAGGTGAAACGACAGAGTGCAGAAATTATCTAACAATATCATTAATATCACATAAAAGCAAGATTTTGCTGAAAATTATCTAAAAATAATTGGAGCAATATGTCAACAGAGAACTGCCAGATGTGCAGGCTGGATGTAGAAGAGGTCGTGGTACTAGGGATAATACAGCTAATAACTTGGTAGAAAGCAGAGAATATCAGAGTAATGTCTATCTGTGCTTCATTGAATATGGCAAAGGCTTTTGATTACAACAAGCTATGGCTAACTTTGAGAAGAATGGGAATCCCAGAACATTTGATTGTGCTTACGTGAAACCTATACTTGAACCAAGAGGCAGTTGTCAGAACAGAGTAAAATCAAGAAGAGGTTCCATCAGGGATGTGTCATATCTCCATACCTTTTCAATCTGTATGCAGAGCAGATTATCTGAGACACTGGGCTGTACAGGAGGGATGCAGTATCAGGATTGGTGGAAGAGTCATCAACAACCTGTGTTATGCAGATGACACAACCTGACGCACTTGCTGCAGAAGGTCAAGGACTGCAGCCTTCAATATGGATTGAAGCTCAACATCAAGAAACCAAAGATTCTCACCACTGGGCCAATTGGCAGCATCAGGATAGATGGCGAAAAGATTGAGATAGTTAACAGTTTTAGTTTGCTTGGTTCTACAGTAAACACTCTTGGTACCAGTAGCCAGGAAAGCCAGCTATCAGGGACCTCTCCAGAGTACTGAAGAGCAACGACGTCTGGCTGGAGACTAAGGTGCATCTGATCTAGGCTATAATATTCTCAATTATGTGCTATGCATCAGAGAGTTGGACAGTGATTAAGGATAATAGAAAGAGAATTGATGCCTTTGAGCTATGGTGCTGGAGAAGTGTTGAATATACCATGGACTGCTAGGAGAACAAACATGTTTGTCCTGGAGAAGGTAAAGCTGGAGTGCTCCTTGGAGTCAAGGATTCTGAAGCTTCGACTGACATATTTTGGGCATGTTGCAAGGAGGGACCGGTTCTTGGAGTGAAACATTATGTTTGGGAGAATGGAGGGACGGTGCAGGAGAAGAAGACCCTCAATGAGATGGATCGATACTGTGATTGGGGTGGTGGGAGTGTGTCAAAGATGGTGAGGTTGGCATAGGATAGAGCAGCAGTTAGGGCTCTTGTACATAGGGTCGCTATGAGTCACAAGCGACTTGATGGCACATAACAACAACAACAATTAAGAAATCAATACGGTCTTCCTGTAATACATTCTATTAAAATTATTTAAGTACACATAGTAAAAATTGAAAGTTTCATTTCCATTACTATAATTGTCCAGCTATTAATTTCTGATTTACTATAATAAATTTAATTAAATAAATTTAATTTCATATATATGTGGCATCCGGGTTGGAGGAAGACTCATCAACAATTTGCCTTATGCAGATGACACAACTTTGCCTGCTGAAACTGAGGAGGGACTGAAATGTTTGCTGCCGAAGATCAAGGACTGCAGCCTTCAATAAGAATTGAAGCTTAACATCAAGAAAATAAAAGATTCTCACCACTGGGTCAATTGACAATACAATGATAGATGGTGAAGACATTGAGATTGTGAACAGATTTAGTTTACTTGGCTCCACAATCAACACTTTTTACCAGCAGCCAGAAAATCAAAAGATGGATTGCATTGAAAAAGTCTGCTGTCAGAGACCTCTCCAAAGTACTGAAGAGTAACAGGATCCTGCCCCGTTAGATTGAACATTTCTGCTGAGAGAAGGGACGAGGATTAAGTGAAGACGCAGAGAGGCTACTGCTGATGGTGAATAGCAATTTTTTTTTTTTTCAGAAAAAGCCTATATAGGTTTTAGTAGCACATCTGCTGTAACAATCACATTATCTCTTTCCGTCTGAGATGTTGACTGTCTGGTCAAACATTAACTCTCACAGACCTCAGCACAACACAAAGATGTTTTCCAGAATACCTTATTGTGTGCTCTAAGGAATGAATAGTTTTGGTTGATTAGGACACTACATTCCTTAAGGTCTATGACTTTTGGTCATTCTTATTCATTAACATCCTACTTCCTTGAGTTGTTTATTGCCAAGCAGATACTCTAGCCAAGATGGAGTTAGTCTTTCTGGTCTTACAGTGCAGTTCTAATCTTGCTTTACAAGTTAGCCTGACTCCAACAGAAGAGCAACAGTGTCAGACTGGAGACTAATGTGTGCCTGATCCAGGCCATAGTCTACTCAATTGCTTGCTATAAGTCAGAGAGCTGAACACTGGGTATGGATGATAGAAAGAGAATTGGTGCCTTTGAGCTGTGGTGCTGGAGAACGGTGTTGAACATACCAGATTGCCAGGAGAACAAACAGATTCATTCTGAAGAAGGTGAAACCAGGCTTCCCCTTTGAGGCAAGGATTCTAAAGTTTTGTCTGACATACTTTGGACATGTTGTAAGAATGGGCTAGTCCTTGGAGAGGGACATCATGCTTGGAAGGGTGGAGGGACAGAGAAAGAGAGGAAGACCATCAATGGGATGAATTGATTTAGTGAGTAACTGGAGTAATGAGGGCAGGTGTGTCAGAGACAATAAAATTGACACAGGATAGAGCTGGTTTCACAGCTATTATATATAGGGTCACTATGAGTCATAAGCAACTCAACAGCACATAGCAACAACAATAACTGCAGTATTATTGTTTCTTTGGTAAAATTCTCACCTTTTCTGGAGAACTGCAGTATTATTGTTTCTTTGGTAAAATTCTCACCTTTTCTGGAGACCCAGATCTGAATAACAGCCAATTTCCCTTACATAGTACCAGTGGAAGAATGAGTGTTGTACAATGTTGATCAGATTTTAACAGTTCTTTCAGACTAAAATAGACTAAAAAGAGCAGTCTGGAGATAAACTTCCAAAAATCATCCAAGAAAAATCCTATGAATCAAAATGGCCCATACTACACTAATAATAATCTGGATAGTACAGCATCAGGTAGCATTAAGTTCTGTTGTGCATGGGGTTACAGTGAGCCAAGGGTCAACTTCGTGACAACTACTAAGGATAAGAACAATAGTTGTTAGATGCTGTCGAGCTGAGTGTGACTCTTAGTAACCATGTGAATAGATATGAACCCTGTCCTTTCCTGTGCCAGCCTCATCACATCTGACTGTTTGATCCAATTGCTGCAGTTTTTGTGTAAATCGGTCTTCATCATGGTTCTCCCTCTCTTTCACTGATCTTCTACTTTCCAAGCATGAAGTTTTCCCCCAAGGAATATAGGCTCTTCTAGCAACTTGTTCAAAGTATATAAGATGCAACTTTGGCATTTTTTCTACAAGGAACACTCCGGCTGCACTTCTCCAAAACATATCTGTTTGCTCTTTCGGCAGTTCATGAGAGTTTCTGTACTTTTCTCCAACACCACAACTCTAAAGCCTCAATTCTTCTTCTGATCTTTATTATCTATCTTTCAGATGAACAGGAAGTGATTGAAAGGACCATGATCTAAATCAGGTGCACTGACATTTGCTTCTTAGTAGTCTGGAGAAGTCTTAAACAATTGATTTGCCGAATACAATGTCTTCTGCTCTCCTGACTGTTGGTAATGAAGGTGTTGTTTGTAGATCCAAATACGTTGAAATAATTAATAATTTCAATCTTTTCTCCATTTATCATAATGTAGCTTATCGGTCCAGTGAGGACTTTTGTCTTCTTGGTACTGAGATGTAATTCATATTTCAGGTTGTCTTCTTTGATATACTGCAGAAAGTATTTCAATTTCTCCTCATTTTCAGCAAACAAGGTTGTGCCATGTGCATAACAGTTTGTTGATTAATCTTCCTCTGATCTGAATACCAATTTCTTCATAGATTTCAGCTTCTTAAATTATTTTCTCAGCAATTACAATAATAGGAGTGATATATATTTATTAACAACTACTAACAATATGCATTACATAGATGACACATCCTTACTGGTAGAAAATGAAGAATACTTTAAGCACTTACTGTACAATGTCAAATCCTAACACCTTCAATATGGATTACATCTCAACTTCGAGAAAGCAAAAGTCCTCATCAAATCTACCAATAATTAACATCATAATTTATGGAGAAAATATTGAAGTTGTCAATGACTTCAGGTTATTTGGATTCACAATAAATACTCCTGCTTAAAGAGTCAAGAAATTAAATAACAAAAACAAAGAAACAAAAAAATAAACTCACAACTTGACATGTTGCACTGAGGAAATCTGCTATCAGGAACATCTTAAAAATGGTAAAGAACAAGAGCATCAGATTAAAGACCAAAAAGCACCTTATCCAACCCATATTATTTTCAATTCCTTCTTAAGCATCTGGAAGTTGGACAATGACTATGGAGAATGAAAGAATAATTGATGTCTTTGAATTGTGCTGTTGGAGAAGGATATTAGATATACCACAGACTAAGAAAAACTTCAAATCTGCCTTGGAAGAAGTGACACCAGAGTGCTCCTTAGAGGCAAAGAAGATGAAACTTCATGTTGGCTTGATACTTGGCATCTTATGAGGAGGAACCAGTCCTCGGAAAGAGACCTCAGGTTGGGAAAAATAGAGGATCAGGGAAAGAGAAGAACAAGATTAGACTGTAACGATAGGTTTGAACGAAAGGATGGTGCAGAATAGCTCACAGTTCTGATCTGTTGTTCAGAGAAGATATAACTCAATGGTACATAATACCAACAACAGCAGCAACAACACTAACAACGGTAATAATGATGCTCTATACCTATACTTGGACCAAGAGGCAGTCGTCAGAACAGAGCAGGGCAACACTGC
>NW_006399845.1:3899767-3902494 GCF_000299155.1 Elephantulus edwardii | reverse complement strand
AACAACAACAACAACAACAACAACAACAATATTTATGTAAATATTTACCAAAGAATAAGGAGCACAGAAGATTTAATATCTAATGTTTTAGACTACGAGTTGGAATGACTCACAGTCATTGGATTACTTAGGAGTCAGGAGCCCAATGAGTTGGTAATGAAATATATTAGGCTTTTAACTAAAAGGTCAGCAGTTTAAATCCACCAGCTGCTCCACATAAACAAAGATGAATTGTCTCCTCTCATAAAGATTCACAACCTGGGAACCCAGAGAACGAGTTGACTTGGGTAAAAATTCATCATATCACAATGACTTGGTTTGGTTTATTTGTTTATGAATTCAATATGTTATTATTGTGTGTTCCATTATCAGCACAGACCCCTATCTGACCCTCCAGGAGTTTTTTGGGGGTCTATAAATCACACTATAGGGGATTGCACATTCTTCCCCCTCAGAGCATCTAAATCACATGTCTATATCCATATCCAAATCTGTATATTAATAAAAATATTAACAAATGATTATAATACAGCAATACTATGAGCACTACAATACTTTACATTTGTTTTCTCACATAATATTTTTCAAGTGTACACCCTAATAAATTGGATGCAGAGTGGCATCCACTTCCTAAACAACATACCTCTGGAAACTCCACGAGCTTTGATAAATTTCAATAGTTATAGAAAGGCTTCAGGTCTTTTGTTCATATGGTCGCTATGAGTAGTGCTCAACTTGAAGGCAATCAACAACAACAACTGGCCTAATAGGTAAATCTGCTTTCAGGGACCTTTCCAGAGTACTGTGAAGCAATAATATCAATCTAGAGGCTACAGTACACCTGATCCAGTCCATGGTCTTCACTATTACTTGTTATTCATCAGAGAGCCAGGCAATGACTAAGGATGCTGTAAGAAGAATTAATGCCTTTGAGTTGTGGTGCTCACTATGAGTATTGAATATATCACAGACCACCAAGGAAACAAATAGATTTGTTTTGGCAAGGATGAAACCAATTTTCTTCTTGGAGGCTAATATTTTGAAGTTATATCTCACGTAATTTGGGCATGTGGCAAGGCGGGACTAGTTCTTGGACAAGGACATCATGATCAGAAGGGTTGAGGAACAGCACAGAAGAAGAAGATCCCAGATGAGGTAGAAATTTTCAGTAATTAGGGCAATGGAAGTAGGTGTGTCAGAGTCAGTGAATCTGACTCAGAACAGGGCAGGCTTCAGAGCTGTTCTACATAGGGTCACTATGAGTCACAGGCAGCTCAATGGCACATAACAATAACATACTCCAATTATTTTCCTTGTGAAGCAACACTCTTATATTAATCAGTTCCCTGTTCTGGACTCTTCCTGACTTATTAGGTAGAATATGATTACCTGACCTTCCTAGCTTATAAAGATTTTTAGTCATTTTAGCACAAACTCATTTTTCGCAATTTCCTCTCTCAAACTTAGAGTTTCAGTAGCACTGCTTTCAATACTATCTCAGCCTGGAATCTCCTTTTCAAGTATGATTCCGGCTCATCTGCAAGACATAACTTAATTCTGACTTCCCTTTCCAATTCTCTAGCAAGAAGCTCTGCTTTCATTGTTCGAATTTCCTAAAGCTTCTGATCCTTGTTTTGTTCACAGTTATTAGCTCTTATCCTGTGTGATAGGGCAATCTGGTGATCTAGAGTGTAGAAAGCTGTGCGACAAAACCAAAGGCAATCAGTTTGAATCTACTAGTTGTTTCATAGAGAAAAATATGATCATTCATCTCCCTTGTGATTTTTACAGCCACTGAAAACCTGCTGGAGTGTCAACTATGAGTCAATTCTCATTCAATGACAATGAGAGGTTTTGTTTTTTGGGTTAATTTTTTGTTCTGGTTTGGTTTTTTTATAAGGGCTGTTCTCTAACACTTGCATAGTCTCCCTCTGCATATTCTGAATAAAGCCTTTGTGGACAAGTTCCATGTCTAATATGCCTTGTGTCTCTTCCTCCTTCATAGGATCTACTATGTTGGCTTGCTCATTAAGTAGTCCTTTTGCAATTAAATTTGTATTTAAACATGAAAATCACTTGCTGATTTCCTGCATTTCTTTACCTAAATGCATGAAACCGTAGAGTGTGGTGATGTGAGCTGATAACTTCTCTATTAAATATTCACCTACCTTTAAAAAATATTTTATTGCCATTCCATACGTAGCCTTCTTTTTTTTTTTTTAATGGGAACATTTTGGTTAGTAACATTATGCATGGCTTTTCTAGAAAATATTCCAATCTATGATTCATCATGTTTAGATGATTATCACAGCTCACTACTCCACACTTCAGGAAATTGGACTGCAGATAAGCACTTGATCTCTCAATATGTAATTTACATGCTAGTCACTGAATTATGATCCTTTTTCTAGAATAAGTCAACTAGGGCATTTGACCATGTGGCTCATAATAAATTAGGGTTAACACTGAGAAGAATGGGAATCCCTCACTTAATCATGCTACATGAAATCTTTGCCTAGACCAAGTAGCTGCTGTGAAAACAGAGCAAGGGAACACTGCATGGTATACAGTTGGGAAAGCTGTATGTCAGGGTTGTATCCTTTCTCCATACCTGTTTAATTTGTATGTTGTGCAAATCAATTGAATAGCTAGACTCTAAGAAGAGGATTGTGGTATCAGGATTGGAGGAAGACTCATCAATAACCTTTGGTATGCAGATGACACAAT
>NW_006399845.1:3868652-3899597 GCF_000299155.1 Elephantulus edwardii | reverse complement strand
CAAATTACTGAGCAACAATAATGATAGTTAGAGGACTGAGGTGTGCCTAATGCAAACCATAGTCTTTTCACTTATCTGCTATTCATCTGAGAACTTGACAATGAATAAACATAAGAGAAAAATTGATGCCTTTGAGTTTTGGTGTTGGAGGAGAGTACTGACTATCCCATGAACTTCCAAAAGAACAAACAGATATATCTTGGAGAAGGTGAAGCCAGATTGTTCCTTAGAAGCGTGGATGGTGAGGCTTCTTCTCATATACTTTGGTCATGTTACTAGGTCATGTTCCTTGAAGAAGAACAACATGCTTCAAAAGTGGAGGGAAAATGAAGGACAGGAAGATCTTCAACCAGGTGGATTGACACAGTGACTGCAACAACAGGCTTAGTGTGTCAGACTTTGTGAGACTGGCACAGGGTAAGATAGGATTCAGATCTATTGTTTATAATATCACTATGAATGATTTTCAACTCAATGGCACCTAGTAATAAGAAGACATTTGGAACTGAGAAAAGGTATAGCTAAGACATGACATAGAAGGTAAAAAGATAGTAAGGGCATGCATGCATCTCAACCATAAATTATAAGATTGCATGTAAGATGTAAGCGTAGTGATATCTGAGGCTAGTCCCACAAAATACCTCATATTACAGGCAAGCAGTCATCATTGCAAATCCCTTAGGAAGGAACCATTTGGGGATCAACTTACTTTGTTTCAGTAAGCTCACTGTAGAAGTTTTTCTAAACCCTTGCAACAGTTTATTGCTTTTTTGTAGGATACCAAGTGAAGTAGTTAGCTTTCATTTAAGGGATAAGTTTATTGAAACAACCTATCTTTAAATACTAGGGTCTTCCTTGGTGTAGCAGGATGATCACAGTCTGGGAGGTCATTGGGAATGGAAACTGAAAGAATAGAAATTCCAGGGCATCTGTCTTACGCTCAGCCACTCGGCTATCAGTTTGTTAATATGTAGTGATTTGCATGTCACTATGAGGCTGGAAGCTATGCCATCAATAATTAAAATATTAACAAAATCATTTAGGGTAGGTGGCTCAGGATGAAGTAACATTTCAATTTGTTGTACATAGGGTCAGAGTCCACTCTAAGACATTTAACAGCATCAACTTATCTTCATTTGTGTGAGTACAGATCATTTAAAGATAAATATGCATGATCTAAAACTACAGTCTTTTTTTAAACTCCTGGCTAGAGAACAGGGGAGGATGTAAGTAAAGAGGGAAATGAAGTCTCATGCAGAGAGAAGAAGAGCTACTAAGAAACAGACACTGTGAGACTCTGAGGAAGGGCTGGAAGAGGCAGTTTTCACACTGGCTTGGATCTGGACCACTCTCCTCTCCTGTGCCAATCTGTGCTTATCTTTGCAGAAAACCCCTCCTTGTGCCCATTGTTTTTGAGATCACTAGATGGGTCTTTGTGCATCACAACTAAAGACAGTACTGCTTTATTTCTTCCAAAGAGGTCTTTCAAAATGCTTTTGGATGCCAAATGGGATGTATCTACAGAAAGCGTTTTCCATTCTGTGCCTTCCAAAGAAATCACATATTGGCATTTCTAGATCTGGTGGTTTAGCAAAGAGTATAGAACAGTAATGACCCTGAGTCACATGTTTTCTGAACATGGACTTTTTGCAATATGTTTTGTAATCCATCAGGTAGATTACTTTAAAGGCAATTCCTGGTTTAGTCTTCCTGTTGTTTTTATTATGTGCCACCAAGTCGTAGGACCCTGTCCCTGCACTACAGAATGAAATGCTTCCAGACCCCCCACATGCCTGCAATCTCTGCAATGCCTAAGTCCACCCTAACAGTTGCCGTGTTAGTCCATCTTGTTGAGGTTCTTCCTCATTGTGCTGACCATCTACTTTGACAAGTATGATGTCTTTGGTCTCTTAATCCGTAGGGAAAATAATATTTGCAGCCTTCTCTTGCATATCCCTGCACACCAGCTTTGGCTGTGGGAAAAAAATCTTTTTGTAAAGTTTTTTCATGGAAATCAAATGCATAATTTCCAATTGTCAGATGATATGCAGCTTTGGGTAAGTTCTGCTTGCTCTTTTTTTAATAAGATACTTGTAACAGAGAGCATTCTGGGATTGAATCAGGATTGAATCAGCACACAGTAATCGAGAATTACCTAAGAAAAATTGTCCTCTTTAACACATCTGCTCTTCAGACAGACATTGTGTACTGCAAGGAAACAGTAGACCCCAGAAGAGAAAGTAGGAAAGCTGCCAGGATAAGGATGATAAATCTGGACAGGCTTTTGCAACATCTGCTAGGAGTGTGCAAACTGCCTGGTGATGCGCAGCCTGGATTATAGTGTGCGACTCCAGTGCCAGCTCCTGACCAAGGGGAAATCGGTTTCTAGGTCTACTGGGCTGCTACTGAGAGGAACACAGGAAATTCTTGGAGCAGGAGAATCCAAATAGTTTTACATGTGCTTAACAACAACAAAAAGGAGTCTTTGTGAAAACCTTAGCTTTCTTTCCCCTTCCCAGAGGACAATAGTCTTGATCCAGGCTGAAACAGTTTTTCTTCATTTGACAACAACTTGGATTTGAACAACATATAGTAACATTTCTACTGAGACCTCGAAATCACAACTCTGGCTTCATTTTTGAGGGAGTGGGTGAGGGAAACAACCCAAAAATCCTCTTGTAGGTACATCATAATAAATGCACGTTGTCAATCCTGATAGCCTTTTTTGTTGCAATCACTCTTCCTTCAAAATCAATGACTTCCTTTTTGCCCCCACAAATGCACTTGTACCCTCTTTCTCAGAGTAAAAGGAGACACTCTTTGCTTTTCACAGATCAGGATAGTAGCTGACTTATCATGTGCATTCACACTGTTGATTTAAAAGCTGCTTTTGCAGCAGTTGACAGTGATTGCAATGAATAAGATTTTGTGAACAAGAGTGAGTTCAATCATTTCACAGTGTGGGTAAATTTATGTAACTTAAAGGGTAAGTAGGAACTGTGTGTAAATCAGACTTAAGAAGAAAGGCATGTGGTCCAGTGAGTGGGCTATGAATAGGGGTCTGGATTAGGGTCCTACCACTTCCTTGTGGCAGGAACTACTTCTTCCTCTGTAAAACAGGTGTAATAGTAACAGTTTTGTTGTTGTTGTTGTTATGTGCCGTCGAGTCGCCTGCGACTCATAGCGACCCTATGTACAACAGCCCTAAACTCCGCTCTGTCCTGTGCCAATCGCACTGTCTCTGACACTCCCATCCCAATTATCCCAGTCACTGAATCAATCCACCTCATAGAGGGCCTTCCTCTCCTGCGCCGTCCCTCCACCCTCCCAAGCATGATGTCCCTCTCTAAGGACCGGTCTCTCCTCACTACATGTCCGAAGTAAGTTAGACGGAGCCTCAGAATCCTTGCCTCCAAGGAGCCACCCGGTTTAACCCTCTCCAGGACAAATCTATTTGTTTTCCTAGCAGTCCATGGTATTCTCAGTACTCTTCTCCAGCACCACAGCTCAAAGGCATCAGTTCTCCTTCTATCCTCCTTGGTCATTGTCCAACTCTCTGATGCATAACAGGTGATTGCGAAGACCATGGCCTGTATCAGACGCACCTTAGTCTCCAGAGAGACACCACTGCTCTTTAGCACTTTGGAGAGGTCCCTAACAGGTAATCGGAGACACCAGGTAATAGTAACAGTGGTTGCCCTAAAGAGTTTTGTTTCTTTGTTTTAGCAATCAAAGGAGATAATTCACATAAATTGCTTAGCACAGCACCTGGAGAATTAAAACACAGTAGAAGTAATAGCAAATGTTTGCTGTTGTTATATAACATACTCTAGAAAATTGTTACAACAATAAAGATGGCAAACTTTTAATTTTGTGAAATGAAGACTTGGATAGTTTAGACAAACTTAATTTTGGGACTCTTTTTTTTTTTTCCTATGAAAGTGAATAGCCCCAAAAGAGATTTAAAAAAAGTAAACAAACGAACAAACAAAAAAAAAACCCAAAAAACAAAACAAGTTGAACGAAGGGTCAGTGAAAGTTTATGTTTTTGAGATGAATGACTGGAATCACATGGACTCATTTCTTGGCATCATCTCTATGTTTAGAGTTATAAACCTTCACTAGGTTTCTGGAAACCAGAGGGATTCTGTTGAGATCAGACACTGGTTGTGGAGCAATTCTGTTGTTTAAGACTGAGTACATTCTGACTTATACACAGAGTACGATCTCATAGGATTTTCAAAGATAGGACCTTTATAAAGCTGATTACCAGTAATTTCCTTTGAGATACTTTCAAGTAAGTTTGAACCACAAACATTTTAGTTTACACTACAAAACAGGAAGCCAAACTCATTGCTGTCATGTTGAATCTGATTCATGACCTTCCATTATGTTTCAGACTGCTGGAGACATGTGTCTTTTAGGTTAGTAGCAAGACTTAGTACTGACTATGTCAAAAAAGCTCCTTTAAGGTGATGACCACCAACCTTCTAGGCCTATTCTGGGCAATGCAAACAGTTAAATGCTGGACTTTTAACTAATGAACTCTCCCGGCCTAGTGCACTACTTACGACTTTGCTCACCTACAAATGGCTGGCAATTGACAGGAGAAAGATGAGCAGTCTCCTCCACTGAAGATTTACTATTTCAGAAACCCAACAGAGGATCAGCATGAGTTAGACTTGCCTCAAAGAAATTGGGTTTGGATATGGGTTCTCAGAGAGGAGTTTTTTCCATTCATTCACTAGCTTTCTTCACAAAAGATAAAACTAAGAGTTCCCAAGGGCCAGTCATTTAAATGCTAGATGTGACAGACAGTTCATGGAGAGAAAATAAGGAATACTGGAGAAAAACAGAAATTACCATTGTTCTTCAGTTTTAATAGGGATCTGGAGGAGGTTTACGGATTTTGGCTCTTTTACTGAGTACAAGCCGGTGCTGAGGAATCATGTTTTCATTTTCCCAAATTTTTATGAATTCACATACTTCAAAAACATCGATTAGTTAAAAACTATCCATTGGCACAAACTTTGGATGATACCCATTGTCATTTAGATAAACACAATCTGGTGGCTGTTATACTTGCTAATTAATAAATTTGTAGGTGTTAGCTATAAGAATATTTCTGTCATTAATGTTTCAGAAGTGATATATGAGACTAGGACAAATTGACCTTCACTGCAAATCTGCTAAAAGTCTTGTCCAAGGAAATAAGGAAACTTCAACAAAGCCCTAACTTTTCTGTGTCTGTGTCAACTGTGAAATGTCTAGATAACTATGTGAAGTTGTATGGAAGTTGTCCCAGCTGAAAATAATGTTTCTGAGTCAATTCTCTGAATTGATTCCTTCCAGTTCTACCCTCCCCATTCCAGTTATACCAAATCAGAACGTACATTTCAGCCTACTACCCAGGAGATTAGTGTGTACACCTGGGAATAATTTATTATGTTAGGTGTTGTGCTGTTAACCTAAGGATCATCAGTTTTAATCCACCAACCACTCTGGGAGAAAGATGAGGCATTCTGTTACTATACAGATATATAGCCTCAGAAACTCAATGAAAGGTCACCAAGAGTTAAAAGTGATAGTAGTGAATTATGGCGATTAGGTTTACTGATCTGTAATGTGTTGGATCACTGAAGCTATCCTCTGCAACTAGGTGGGTTCAAGCAGGAACCTTTAGTTAGTAACTGAAAGTAGTTTGCAATGCACAATGGCCTCGTATCCAGCACTACATTCATTGTTTTTGCTAGACTATTTTCATTCTATTGGCAGTTCTTGTTCTTTCAGTTTACGTCTTTGGCTATCCCTCATCCTTTGATTTATTTTCTTTTTAATGAAAATATCATTCATAGACATTACGTTTCATGTATGTACATTGTGTTTTACACAACTTTTCGTTTGCATTCTATTTTATTTATGTATATTGTGGAATTTCCCCCTCCCCTTAAAATCATCTTACTAGTAACTACATTAATGAAAGAATGCAGGCCAGCTACTTCATACCTCATGCCCTTATATTCTCTCTTTAAGTAGCCAATTTTTTATTTTTCCATCTGTATCAAACCAGTACTTGGAGGGAACAAGAGTGCCCCTCTTGCTGAAAAATCTTCTGCTCAACTTGGAAACTTTGACCATCTGTATCCACAAGCAAAGTTCAGTCCAGAGAAAGCCATCAGGTGGCAGTAATCAGCCCTAGGTCACAGCGTGGATCATCTCTTCATCTGCTGGGGTTCTGGTCAACTCAATTAATCCCCAGCCATGCAAGATTAGGTTCAAATGGGCTTAAGCTACAAGATCAGGAAAACATACTTCTACTTGCATTTCAGACTTGTTGGTCTCCTCACTCAGCTTTAGCTCCCATATGGTGCTGAGTCCACAGGCCAGGGGACCACACTCCCTTCTATTACTCAAATGAACAATCCTTCCCTGCATGTCCACACATCTCTGGATGCTATATGGGAAGCACTGAAGGATATGTCCAGTCAGCCTATTTCTCCATTGTTCTACTCCTGTGATTTCTATGAGTGAGCACATTCCTACCTCAAGTCTTGGAACTGGGCAGTGATGTGTACCAGTTCTACTCTGCCTCAGAAAACTTGTTCTAATTTTAAAAAGACAGTCTCTTCCTTTTCTCCCCTTTTTTCTTCCCCCTTTTCATGCCTGCCCTTCTTTCATCCAATATGGGTTTACAAATCCATTCAAATGCAAATATCCACCAGAGTAATGGGGGGAAGGGAGAGAAGGAAAGAGGAAAGGGGACAGAAAAAGGGGAAGAGTGAAAACAAAGAGATTAGCAGAATTTAGTGCACATTTAGGGTAGGGGTGAAAAAATAGAAAAGATTCAACGGAGACTTGAAGGAATGGTGTAATAACAGGCACAGATCAATGATAATTGTATAAAATACAACACATATGAATGACTGTATGAAACCCAAGGTAAATTAAATACTGTTTAAAATGTAATGTACATAAATGAAAAACAGTGCAAACAAATGATTGCATGACGACAAAGACAAAATAAAAAGAGGTGGAGGTGCTGGAAAAGAGGGAAGGAGAGATGATCACTGGTATGGTAAGTTTTAGTAGACGAAGACTGAGTGAGAGGGAGATTCAGTGGGATCTTAGGGGGACAGTGAAAGAACAAACATGGTTATTACTTGTTAGGTGCCATTGAATCAAGTATGCCTCCTAGCAACCCTATCTGTGGACAAAAGATTTTAACCCTGCTCTATTCTGCTCCATCCTTACACTTCCTAACACACAAGAGCCCATTGTAGCAATCACCATGCCAAATCGACCCTCTACCCTTTCCAATATCATGTCCTCCAAGGAATTCTCCTAGCGACAAGTCCAGAGTATTTGAGGCAAAGCTTCATCATTTTTTCCTCCAAAGAGCACTCTGACTTCATCCTCAACAAAACATATTCATCTGTTCTTTTGGCCATCCATGGGATGTTCAGTGCTCTCCTCCAACACCACACTTCAAAGATGTCAATTCTTCTGTCATCCTTATTCATTGTGCAGATCTCAGATGCATAGCAAGGATTTGAAAGTCTATGGCCTGGATGAGAAACATATTAGTCCTCAAACTGACATCACTACTCCTCAATAATTTGTAAAGGTCCCTAACTGCAAATTTTTCCAGTTCAGAGCATCTCCTTATTTCCTGACTTCTGGTACCAAGGATGTTAATTGTGGATCCCAGCAAGATGAAGCTTTGGACAATTTCAATCTCCTCCTCTCCATCCATCATGACACTGCCTATCGGTCCAGTGGTAAGAATTTTTGTTTTCTTGACATGAATGCATGGTAGTTAATTGCAGGAAATACATTATATATGAGAGATTGTTTTGGGCAAAATAGGCAAGGATAAAAAATAGTGTGTATGGGTGGTTATATACAAATAAATATTAAAAACAGAGAGGGATTAAAAAAGTATACAGTATGAATTGGATTTTGTATTGTATGTTGTAGATTTAGAAAATATATAATTCCATATTTGCCTAGCACTTGGTTGGAAATACTAAGAGAGAAGATATGCCCTGGAGATAATCTTGTTAACTGTAAAATTATAATTTGATTTTTAGAACATTTCTTTCTTTTTAAACACTATAAGATGTTCCAGAGTCCAGGTAAATTTTATATTTTACTTGGTTCATGTATGTGTTGTGTTGTTATTGTTATGTGCCATCAAGTTACTTGTGACTCACACTGACCCTATGTACAGCAGCTCTGAACCTGGCTCTATCTTGAACCAATTTCATTGTCTCTGACACACCTATCTCATTCCTCCAGTCACTGAGTTAATCTATCTCATCCAGGGTCTTCCCTTGTTCTGTCCTTCATTCTTCCAAGCATGATATACTCCTCCAAGGACTGGTCTCTCTTTACAACATACCCAGAGTATGTGAAAGAGCACTTCAAACTTCATGCCTCCAAGAAGCAGCCTGATTTCCCCACTCCAGGATGAACCTGTTCATTCTCTTTGCAGATCATGGTATATTCAATACTCTTGACCAGTACTATAGTATAACTCAAAGACATTGATTCTTCTTTTATAATCTTTAGTCATTGTCCTGTTCTCTGATGCATAGCAAGTAATTACAAGACCATTGCTTGAATAAGGTGCACCTTAGTGTCTAGACTGACATCATTGCTCTTCAGTACTCTGGAGAAGTCCCTGACAGAAGATTTTCCAATGCAATTAGTTCTGTTTTTATTTATTTATGTTTGCATGTATTTTTTAAATTTTTTGGCTGTTAGTACCAAGAGTGTTGATTGTGGAGCCAAGCAAGGCACAGTTGTTAATGATCTCATTCTTTTCTCCATCTTGTCGCTGTCAGTTTGCAGGCAACTTAACAGTGACACCCTGATGGGAGTAAGGACGATGGAGATACACCACTCCGGGAGAGGAACAGAGAGTTAATCCAGATCCATTTTATTGGGATATGCATTGCACTTATATGAACAGGAAGACAGGATAGGGTGGGTTTACAGACGTGGGACATGTGGATTCGTTAGGAGAAACTCAGCCTCGTGCGGATCACTCCTGGCTCAACAGACAGGGAAGCCATCTTCCCAGGTGGTTAGCTTTCTCAGGCCGGTACAGCCAAAGACAGGGGAGCTTTCTCTACCTCGTATTAAGGGCTGTTGGGAGGCTTGTACAGCCAAAGACAGGGGAGCTTTCTCTAACTCGTATTAAGGGCCGTTGAGAGGTTTGCACTTATCCAGAGCTTAGGCGATCTGTCCTGGCCAGAGGGCCTCTCATCCTCCCTAACGTTCTGCAGCACCATCTATCATGATGCTTCCAATTGACCCAATGGTGAGAATCTTTATTTTCTTGTTTGTTGAGCTTCAATCCATATTGAAGTCTGCAGTCCTTGCAAATACCCATTGTCATCCTCAGTTTCAGTGAGCAAGGTTGTGTCATCTGCTTAACACAGGTTGTTGATGAGTCTTTCTCCAATTCTGATGCCATATTTCTTTTCATAGAGCCCAGCCTCCCATATTATCTGTTCTGCATATAGATTGAAGAAGTATGGACATAGGATGCATTTCTAGCATGTACCTTTCCTACTTTTGACCCATGCAATGTTCCCTTGCTCTGTTTTGATGACTGCCTCCTGGTACAAGTATGGGTTTCTCATAAGCACAACCAAGTGTTCTTGGATTCCCTTTCTCCTCAAGGTTAGCCACAATTTGTGGAGATCCACACAGTCAAGTATCTTTGCATAATCAAGGAACACAGATAGGCCTTCCTCTGGTACTCTTTGCTTCCTGCCAAGATCCATCTCACATTGGTAATGATGTCCCTAGTTCCATGGCTTCTTCTAAACCCAGCCTGTATATCTGGCAATTCTCTGTTGATGTGATATTCTAGTTGCTTTGAATAATTTTCAGCAGGACCTTGACTGTAAGTGATATTACGGATATTATTTAATAATTTCCACATTGTGTCAGATCATCTTTTTTTTTAATGGGAATAAATATAGATCTCTTCCAGTTTGTTGACCAGGTAGTTTTTATCCAGATTGCTGGGTACAACCTGCTGCACATATCTAGGGCAGCTTGTCTTTGTTGAAAAATATAAATTGGTATGCCACCAATTCCTGGAAACTTGTTTTTTGCCAGTTCCTTCAAAACAGTTTAAACTTCTTCCTTCATCACCATTGCCTCTTGATCATATGTTGTTTCATGAAATTCTTCTGTGTCAAACAATTCTTTTTTGGTATAGTGACTCTGTGTACTCTACTTTTTTCAATTTCTTCTGATGCATCCTGGGGTCATTCACATTCTGGCTACAGCTACAACCATAGACTAAATCATTTATACAAATGATTTTGGTTCCTTTTATTAGGGAATAATATTAGTAATTGGCATTTTGAACAATTATTAGGTATTACAGTTTCTTGTGATCTCTAATTTTAATTCAATATCGAGCCCTTTGTGTACTGGAAGATCATCAACTGAATATTTCTCTCCTTACATATCTTGTGATCTCTTCAGTGACTCCGCCTCATAATCATTTGATTCAGAGCACTTCCTTATTTTTGTTTTTATTGTCACTGTTCATTTCATTGCTAATAGGGACTATTGGTCATTGCCAATATTCCCTGGTAAGAAAAATTGTATATTTGTAACAATATTTGTGAGGATGGCACAGGATCTGGCAAGATTTTGTGCTGTTATTCATAAGGTTTTTATTAGTTTGGATGGCACCTAACAATAAAATCTACACAGTGATTTGGGACCTGAAATGGAGTAGGGAAGAAACACAATAGGCAGGGTTAGTCAGGAAATAGATGCATTAATCTCTGGATCATGGAAGAGAAAGAAGAAGAAGGAGGAGAAGGACATAGAAGAGGAGGAGGAAAAGAAGGAGGAAGAGGAAGAGGATGACGAAGAGGATCAGGAAGGGGAGGAAACAGAAGATGAGAAGGAGGAAGATGAAGAAGAGGAGGAGCTGCAGGAGAAGGAGAAGAAGGAGGAGGAGGTGGCTTGACAAAGATGGTATCTTAGTTATTTGGTAGTAATATAACAGAATTAGATAGCTCTGGTGACCTAGTAGTAAGGAGTTGTACTGCCAACCCAAAGGCATGTCTTTTGAATGCACCAGCTGCTTGATGAGAGAAGGATGGATAACCCCCTTACTTGTGTTTTACAGCTTCTGTAAAACAGAAATCCCACTGGAGAATCAGCTTTGAGTCAGTTACAACTCCAGAGAATATCACACCAATAATAACAACAACAGTATATCAGAGATTAAAAGACAAATTGTACTGGGAAAGTCTGCTGTCAGAGACCTCTCTCCAAAGTACTGAAAAGTGACAATTTCATTCTGGAGATTGAGGTGCTCTTGATTCAGGCCATCGCCTTTGCAATTACTTGCTATGCATCAGAAAGCTGGACAATGCCTAGGGACAATAGAATAATTGATGCCTTTGAACTGTGGTGTTGGAGAAGAGTATTGAATATACCGTGGACTGCTAGGAGAACAAAAAAGTTCATTCTAGAAAGGATGAAACTAGGCTGCTCCTTGGAGGCAAGGATTCTGAAGCTTTGTCTGACATACTGTGGGCATGTTACAAGGAGGGACCAGACCTTAGAGAATGACATCATGCTTGGAAGGGTGAAGGGACAGCACAAGAGGGAAGACTCTCAATGAGATGGATTGATTCAGTGACTGGGAAAATGGGGGTAGGTGTGTCAGAGACAATAAGACTGGCACAGGATAGAGCAGGGTTTAGGACTGTTGTACATAGGGTCGTTGTGAGTAGTAGGTACATAACAATGGCATATAACAACAGCAACAACATACCTGAGATTCCACAAGTGGATGGCTTTAACAAATTCTGTTTAACAAATAAGGGGGGAAAAATTCTCTCAGGTTTGTTGTTTTTATGTGCAGACTCAGGTTTCAGAATCTTTAAGTCCACTGAAGGACTTTGTCAGTTCTGTGGGAAGGTTGTGGTTGTTGTTGTGTACCATCTATTTGAAAGCCGACCCAAAACTGACCTGGCTGGTGGGTTTTCAGAGGCAGTTAATCACAGGGGAGGAAATTGTCCATCTTTCTCCGGCGGATCAGCTGGTGTACTCAAACTGCATGCCTTTGGGATGGCAACACAGCTTCTTGCCATTAGTGTTTGTCATTAATCTCCTCCTGGATTTAGGAGGTTCTAAGAGCAGGAAACTTGAGTCCAAATTGTATACCCCTGCTTCTTATATATTGGAAGTAACATATACCTTTGCTCTACTGGCTTCTTTTTCCTTTAATCTCAATGTCTGACGATATAGGCCACACATGAGCATCGCACTCTAATCCTGTTTTATAATATCAGGCCTGATTACAACAGAAAAACTGTGAGGAATATTTACATTATTGTATAAGTACTGAATTATATCATTAAATAACTGACAAACACTTAGATGGTCTAGTTGAATTGACATATTTAAGAATTTATTATCTAGTTCATAAAAATAAGAAAGAAAGGGATACGTTTAAGAAATAGCTGTTAGAAATCTTAAAAATCTGGGTATTGTCAGTCACTTGCTCCCCTGATAGTAATTTTAATGATCTGCTGATACTTTGAGTTGCTTTTAAAATTCATTATCATTGATTAGATCTGACTTTAAAAGTGGCCTTCCAATGGATTTCCGAGGCTTTAAGTCACATGAAAGGAAGAGATTGCTCATATTTGGAGGAACCACTGGTGGGTTCAAATGGCCAGAGAAACATCTGCCTTTGGTTACCAGCATAACTTTCTATGAACTACACACCAGAGTTATCAGTGTTACTGATAATACTAATAGCTATTACTCAGTGTTACTATAATTGCATTAAATCAGTCAGAACAATTTTTAACCTGAGCCAGATTTTCAGGTCACCTGATATTTTGAACCTGAAAACCTGAAGTTTTGTAGATTCACAATGCAGCTTCTGTAGTTGGTTCCTCTTATGATTCCAGTGTCAAAGCTGACTTGCACACAGGTCTGCCTTTAAGCAGTAATGGAGTGTTTTATTATTTTCTTCCAGAAAATGAATAGATCCAAGCAGGAGGTATGACAATACCAGGCGATGGTCTCAAATTGCTCCAGCAATATATAACCTCTCATTTTCTCACTCACCACAACATATAAGAGGAAAGCTATGCAAATGGACCGATATAAGGCCATTTTGATTTTGTAAAGGTGAGTATGTTATAGTTCAGAGTTTCTGGGTCTTGGCTCTTCAAGAGAGATGAGTTTGTAAGTCTCTAGTTAAAAGCATTATAGAAACAAGTTTCTAATGAATTTGGAAGGCATTTGAATGCCCAATAAGGGGTTTGGATTTGATTATTTAACTTTATTTTGTTCATCAAAATGCATTCCATAGACACTATCAGTAACATCACCTGGGAGCTCAATGTGAGGTACAGAACACCATGTCTCATCTGCTAAATAAGAATCTGTATTCTAATAAGCTCTCCAGATGGTCCCTATGCACATAAAAGTTTGAGGTGAAATGTGGTAGGCCACTGGTCCTTAAATTAGGCTGCATATTAAACCACTTGAGAAACTACAAAATACCATGATTGAGTTCAACCCTCCATTTCTGACTGAATTGGTATAAAATGTCCTGAGTTACATTTTATGAACTTTCCCATATGCATCATATTTTGAGAACTATTGTTCCAGACCAGTGATTCTAATCAGTGATAGGGCTTAAATTCACATGAGATGGTTAAAATAATAAAACCAATATTTGGGGTCCACCTCTAAAGAATTCTAATGAGTTAATTTAGGGTGGGGTTTTAATTTTTCCAAGCACATCTAGCATTGAAAAACTTTGATTTGAACATCTGGAGGCTACATCTAGTAGTTAAGTTCTTCCAAAAGTTAAATATGAGTCTTGAAACAGTTAACTGACTCTCCTACCTCAAATTCTGGCTGGAATTAGAACTTCTAGATTGCCTTCCTATGATATGCAGTTCACTTCCCATTTTCAAGATGAATAGCACAATATTGTGTAATTACTAAGTATTATCATTCTTCATACAAGGCTTTTATTACTTGTTTGACTCCACTGGGTAACCTGAATTCGGTGACATTTGCAAATTTGAAAAACACCCAATTATCGATATATTTCACGCTGCCTGTTGGAAGCCAGGTATTAATCACTGTATTGTGTAACTCCCTCATTTCTGCACATAGTGAGTTCTAAGAATTCCCCAGCAGATTTCTTTCCTCTGCTCCAGAGCACTGCCAATGCATCTCTGCAAGCCGACTTCTCTCATTGCCTGCAGTGACTTGGAGCCAAAACAGTCTTTTCTGAAGTCTTTGCAATCAGCCGGTATTCTCCTTATAAACACTGGTTTCGGCTTTTATTTTTAGAGTCTTCTAATACACCCTGATAAATGCTCTCCTCCTCAGGGCTTGTCAGGAGCAAGGGTGATTGATAAACTGTTCCAAAGGAAAGAGAAAAATGTTCTTTCTAATATCTGCCATTGTGACAAATTACATAAATAATGTTCTAAGGCTAATCGGTGCTAAATGGATTTTGTATTTTAAATGCTCTCTGCAACCATACAGGTATGAATCACTTTTCTTTATCAAAGTTATTATGAAGGCTGCCTTGACTTGTAAAATCTAGCAAACAAATACAAGAAACTAAATGGTGCTAGGCGTGTAGACACACCTTATTAGGGCATTGTTTATTCTGTAGGCTCATAAATCATCACTCTAAGTGAGAAAACTGGCAGCAGAAATACAAGGTTTGTCCTTGGTCATCATGTGGCCTGCTTCGATAGGTGTTGCTTTCTCGTGTCAGACAGCTGGGGCTTCAGCTGTTCACTCCTGTTGTGCATTTGATTCTTTTTGCCTAGATTCCAGGCAAAGTTCTTTGGTGTAGAGCTTTCTGAAAAGTGGCAGCCAGGACAGTTTTAGATGATGCATGAAAGAATCGTGTGATTTGGGCAAGTTTCCATCTTTAGATGAAGACTGCTGATGGAGTTTATGATGTCCTTTCTAAACTTCCAGAGTCTCAAGGCTGGGGGAGGGGGGACACAAAAGAACAAATAGTAGAATTAAAAAAAAGATGAATGAAAGGAAGTAAAATAGAAGAAATTCAGTGCTGAAGAGGGGCTAGTGGATGCTTGGACCCTAACAAAGTTCTAAGAATGTACAGATGAAGGGCTGTGTGTACATGCACATCCACGTGCGGAAATGTACCCCTGTGTGGACGTTTTAGAGGAGTTTGGGAGGGGTGGGAATACATATACATGTATAAGGTTTTGCTGAACTTTTACTCTTCACTACTGTGATTCCAGATAGAGAACAACACTTTGACCCAGTGTACAACCCTTTGAGAGGAGAAAAGCAAAGAAGAAAATGGAGAAAAAGACGGGTCACAGCAAAGATAAGTTCAAAAATAGAGAATAAATACTGCATAAGACCATTACTGTGAAAAAAAAGAAGGATATCTAGCAAAATATGTACAGGAACTCAAGAAGGGCAGTGCAGAGCCAAGGGGTGAAGACATACAGGCGTGAAACTACAGGGCTGCACAGTTTTGTGGGTGAAGAGAGGGAGGAAGCAAATGAGAAGGATCTGGGTGATAAGACAGGTAATGATGAACAAGGTCCAGTGGTGATTGATTTTATAAAATATAATGTACGAGAATGTTTGATTGTATGAAACACCATGTGAATGAAGAATAGTGTGAAACACACTGTACATAACCTTTGTAGTACATCAATTAAAAAAATAATGTAAAATAAAATATGTATGAATGATTATGTTGAAACAATGTAAATGAAAGATTGTATAAAATGCAATGTATATGAATAAAACATAAAGTAATTATTGCATGAAAACCAGTTAAAATATTTTAAAAAATGGAGAATGTAGTGGTGAAGCTCAAGCTGTTGGACTTTAAGAATAATTGAAGGCACAAGTCTGCCCAGGTAAGAAAGGTGTGTGTAGTAGTGGCATATGTCAGGATGATTTTGACCATAAGGCACAAAGTCCTGTGGACTCAGTGGACTCAGATAAAGCTCTAAATTACATGTCTAAACCCTGATGATCTGGAGTAAGTCTCTTTCCTATGATCTCCCAATCTTTCTTATGTAAATTGTACATCTGAGTTTTAAAACGTGTATTTATTTGACTAGTAATGTTTTGTTTAAAGAGTATTTATCTTACATTTACAGGGAGTGAGGTTGATTTCATTTTTCACAGTAATTTAAAGCTTGGCTTTTTGGAATATCTTCGTTACAATGATTCTACCGGAAGAAAAGTAAGTCAATAATTATAGCAAAAGTTGATACTTTTACAGCACTTGTGTGTCAGGTACTCTTTTAAGTATTTGTACATAGCTACTCTTAATTTTTATAAAAACCTTTTGCAAGAATTACTGTTATTATTTCTATTTCACAGATGAAGACACTAAGACATATGAGGTTAAGTAAAATTCACATGTATAGGATTCAGGAACTCAACTCAGGCACTATGACTGTATAGACAATGTTTTTCATCAGTTTATTAAATAGATTGTTAAGTATGGACTCAGAAGGAATGATTCAATTAAAATAGAACGTGATTTAAGAGATTATCATCAGCTGAAGGATATCTAAGAACTATTACCATAAATTTTCATTTGGAATCATGAAATTTTATTTCATATTTAAAGCATTGTATAGAAGATGAGTTTTTTAAAGTGTAGGTTGAGTGGATATATGAACAAATTATTTTCTACACCACAAAGAATTTCAGATTATTCTCATGCTTGCATTCCTTCAATGGACTCCAGTTAATGTTGCCAGATTAAAACTCATTGCATCAACTCAGAACCAAGTCAGCTGATCCTCTATTGGGTTTTCGAGGTTGTATATCTGACAGAAGGAGACTGTCCATCTTCCTCTCATGGAGATATTGTTGGTTTTGGATTTAGGGTTAGCAGTTCAACTTCTACAGACTAAAATAGTAGATATTCCTTAACCTGGAAATATTTTTCCAAATTGTCATTCTTGTTATATGTCATCCAGTCAACTGTGAGTCATAGCAACCCTATGCACAATAGCTTTGAGCCCTACCCCATTCTGAGCCAATTTCACTTTTGGACGCACTTACCATCATTACCCCAGTCACTGTGTCAATCCATCTCATCAGGGTCTTCCTCTCCTATATTGTCCCTCACCCTTCCAAGCATGACATTCTCCAAGGACTGGTTCATCCTGGCAAACATGCCCAAAGTATGTGAGACAGAACTTCAAAATCTTCGCCTCCAAGCATCAACTTGGTTTCCCCCTCTCCAGGACAGAACTGTTTGTTTTCCTGGAGGGCGATAGTATGTATGTTCAACACTCTTCTCCAGCACCACAACTCAAAGGCATCTATTCTTCTGTACATAACAGGTAATTGAGAAGACTATTGCCTGGATCAGTCATATCTTACTCTCTAGACTGACACTGTTGCTCTCTCAGAGCTCGATGGAGAGCTCCCTGACAGTAGTTTTTATTATTGCAATTTATCTTTTGATTCCCTTACTATTGGTGCCAAAGATGTTGGTTGTGAAGCTAAGCAAGCTGAAATATTTAACAATTTCAATCTCTTCTCTATCTATCATAGTGCTACCAGTTGGCCCAATGATGAGAATCTTTGTTTTCTTGATGTTGAGCTTCAATCCATATTGCAGACCACAGTCCTTGACCTTCTGCAGCAAATACTTCAGGTCCTCTTCAGTATCGGCAGGCAGGTTGTGTCATCTGTATAATGTAGGTTGTTGGTGAGTATTCTTCCAATCTTGATGTCACATTGCTCCTCATAACGCCTAGCATCCCAAATTAACTGTTCCATAAACAGGTTAAAAGATATGGAGACAGGACACATCCCTGACATGCTCTTTACCTAGTTTTGAACCATACAGTGTTTCCTTGCTCTATGTTGACAGCTAATTATTTTTTAAAAACAGTTGATCTGGGCATATACAAAAATTTCAGATATTCAATATGGATTCAGAGGAAACTATGTAATAAAATATATCATTGCTGATATCTGGTCGATACGGACTGAAAGCAGAGAATACTAGAAAGATGTTTACTTGTGTTTTATCAACTATGCAAAGGTATTTGAATCTGTGGGTCATATAAATTATTGTTACTATTGAGAACAGAAATTCCATAATACTCATTAGTGCTCATGTGATACCACACATAGACCAAGAAGCAGTTGTCTGAACAAGACAAGGGAACTGTGAATGGCTTAAAGCAGGAAAGGTGTATATCAGGGTTGCATCTCTACCTTCCTCATTCTCTGCTCAATTGATATGCTAAAAAAGATATGCTATATAAAGAAGAATATGACTTCAGGATTAGGGGAAGACTCAGCAGCAACATGTGTTGTATAGATGACAACAAATCTGGCTGAGGGGACTATGTAAATAATTGGTTGTGATTTTGCCATGCTAATGTGAAATTGGTGCCTCTACGGCACAGCTCACTGAATACAGAGAACATGCCAAATAATTCTGTTCTACTAAAGGAAGTCCATCCAAGTAGCTGGAACTTTTTTAAGTGTACAGCTTAATATGGCTCCTATGGGAGCCATGCTTTCAGGTCCTTTCTGGAGAGCAGTATATGTTTTAAGTAAACAAAATGAAATTTTAAGTTAAAAAAATACTCAGGGGTGGGATTTGTAATTTGTTATACTTTGAATCTCATTTGCTGTCTTTATAAAACAGAACTAATAATATCTACTTTTGGAAGGATGCTGCTTTAAATTTCTGACCTTGTCTTCGTAACTTCAGCCAAATAAATTAGAAAATGTTGATTTTCAGGCAGACGTCTGAGTTATTGGTCTATCTACCTATTATTTTCTTAAAAGTACAGAAAAATACAAAAAAAAAGCACTGACCAATTTGAATGTGCTGTCCACAGATCAATCACTGGTTTAGTGCTAAGCATTAGGGTAGCCATGTCCTTTTATATGGTAGTTTACCTTCTTTCAAGAGAGATACATATCATTAAGTCCAGTGAAACAGGACTCTTCAGTTCTAATTGTTATCCCAAATGATGACAAAATGAACTTTTCAGTTCCCTATGATTCTTTTTGTGTGTGAATTTTCCAGCTCTTGGCAGGGTGACAATAGAGGTAATGGGAATGTTGTTGTTTCTTTATATCCTCATCTATTGGTAGATGTTGCTTAATCGATTTCAACTCATTCCTCATTATTTGGAATCCCACATGATAGTGTACAACTTGTCCATATGGTTTTCTTGGCTGTAATATTTTATAGAAAAAGATTGCCAGGTCTTTTTTACACCGAATCTCTGGGAGGGCTTGAACTGCCAACCTTCTGGTAATTATCTGATCTCTTAATTGTTTCATACACTCTCATATATAGTATTAATAAACTTTTAACAACAGAGACACTCAACAGAGACACATCTTATAGCTTCAAAAAAGTAAATTATAAAAAACTCCATCTATTATAAATGTAACTGTCTAAAGATCTGTTTTTAAAGTGCATAACTGAGAAAAAGTATGTGCCTAAAAGTCATTGGTTTGTTTCTTATATTAAAAATTAGAGTAATAAGACTTTGATAATGAATTTGAGAAGTAAATGGAGGCTGGTGGTCTACTGGTAAGAAACTGCTCTACAATGTCAAAGCCAACTGGTTTGAACTCACCAGCTGTCCCTTAAGAGACTGATGGGAAATCTCTTCCCCAGCGATTTATTATTGAAAGTCAGCCATGAGTCAGTTCCAACTCAATAGCACATAACAATAGCATGCTTCCTAAACTTTCATCATAGAGGTATTCCCTCTCAATAATAGAACTCTATAGTAAGGAGCCCTGAACTCCCCGGGATCACCTGATGACTGAGAGAATAAACTTCTTAAGGCATTGTTGTTATTGTTGTTGTTATGTGTGGTCAAGTTCCCTGCAAATCATAACAAGAGTTCTGAAGCCTGCATTATTCTGATCCAGTCTCCCTTACTCTGACACATCTATCCCCATTACTCTATTTATCAATTCATTTCATCAGGAGTCTTCTCTCCTATGCCATCCCTCCACAATTCCAATCATGATTTCCTTCTCCAGGCACCAGTCTCTCCTGGCCATGTGCCCAAAGTATGTGGCTTCAAAATCCTAGTCTCCAAGGAGAAACTTGGTTTTACCCTCTCCACGGCAGACTTACTTTTCTTCCCACAGACCATGGTATGTTTAAGACTCTGCTCCAGTAACACAACTCGAAGGCCTCAATTCTTCGTCTGCCATCCTTAATCATTGTCCAACTCTCTGATGAATATCTGAGTCTAATTCGCCATGCAGGTCTATACAACTTTCAATTATGTTGTACCTATACAATGAAATATTATAGCTAACAAAAAAGATGTGCTGTATCTAATTGTATTTGAACTAAAAGACTTCTAAAATAGATTGTTTGGGAGAGAAAAAAAATATATGCCTGTAGCTGAATATGTTTATGTACAGCCCTAAAAAGCTATCTAGTGGAAGAGTCATCAATACTTTATTACTAAATTATGGGATTCTTAATGATGTCTAAATCACCCCTTCACCATTGTAAAGTATACACTTTCCAAAAGAATAATGCAATTTCTAGGAAAGCAAGAGAAGGATCTCACCTACAGTTTTTGGCATTGGGTATACTTTCTCTCAGCTTGCCTCTTTTCCAGTGGGTGTCATCTACGTAATTTATCACATCACCTTCCATTTCTTCCAAGAGTTCCATGATTAGTTCAAGTCAATTTTGAGTAATTCCATATCTTTGCTAGTGAATGGCTCAAGGACCTGTGTATATCTAAGATTATTGGCCAGAGTCCATTGCGAAGTCACAGTTAAGATTGTAAATCTGACTTAATTAGGAAAAATAGGAACCCCTAAAAAGTGCACTGGTGGTTATTAGAGAAGTTTCCTTGATTTTAAGAGAGCAAGATAGGAGTATATAATCTATTTTCTCCACCTCTGGACTTTTACAACTGCAGGTCAACATAGCTACTGTAGCCATTTTGCCAGAAGCCTGAGACAGTGCATTGAAAAGTTAGATTTAACAGGATTGCGAAGAAATGGAATCAAGAGTCAATAAATGAAGCAATCCAGAGTCTATTTTACTCGCTACTTGAGCAAGTACTTCTCCTCATAGTTTAATACAATTTTATTTCCTTTCCTTGAAAGCATTTCATTATACGCACCTTCTTGACTGTTGCAAGAATCGAGTGATCCCACCTCCACAGAGATGAACTAAAGAGGTACTTTATCAGGTGTGGTGAGATGAGAATAATATATATATTAAGAAACAAACTAAAATAACCCTAAAAGCAAATCTGAGTAATTGTCTATCTCAGTAGTAACTAAATATAATGCAAGTCACATATAAAATATATAACAATCACATTTTAAAAGTGAAAATGAAAGATGAAATAAATTTAGTAATATCCTATTTTAAACCTAATATATCTAATATTTTCATTTAAACATTGATTCAATAAAGAAATAATAAATATGTTAGTTAATGACTTATATTAAATCTTTGAAATAGAACAGGTATTTAAAACTTACTGAATATTTTAATTCAGCCTAGGTACAATTCAATTAGCTACATAGGACCCTTCTGTATTTTTCAAGGTGGAAGAACTGAAAAATATCATGCTTCATGTTTAAATACGGAGAGACACTATGGGTAAATTCTTGAATGGTCAAAGAAACATATATGGAAGGTATACACTGAGGCATTATACCAAAATTACTTGACATGGAGTTATTTTAGGATGCCACATATAATCAAGACCTAACGGTAATGAAGACAAAAAGTCAAGTTGCACTAAAAGCATTGGCAAAAAAAATAAGGTTTCAAGAATTGATAGTATACCAATTGACATGTTTTAACTAACAGATACAGTCATAGAATGGACATGTTCACATGTCTGTGCCAGGAAATCTGCAAGACAGTTACTTGGCCTACTGACTGGAAGAGATCCATATTTGTTCACATTCTCAAAATGGCAATCCAGCTGAATATAGAAATTATCAAATAATATCACTAATATCACATGCACATAAAATATTACTGAAGAGTATAAAAAATTGGCTGGAACAGTAGATTGACAGAACTACCAGAACTTCAAACCAGATTTGGAAGAGCCTGGGGCACCAAGAAGTTCATTGCTAATGTCAGTCAGATGGATCTTGACAGACAGCAGAAAATAACAGAAAGATGTCTATTTGTGCTTTATTGACTATGCAAAGGCATCTAACTGTATGAATCATAACAAATTATGGCTAAAATCAAGAAGAATGGGAACCCTAGAACATTTGGTTGTGTCCATATAAAATCTAGACTTAGACAAAGACGCTATTGCCCAGACAGAACAAGGAAACTACTGCGTGGTTTAAAATCAAGAAAAATGTGTTTCAGGGCTGTATATTTTCTCAGTATCTAGTCAAACTGTATGCCAAGCAAATAATTTGTGAACTAAACTTTATGAAGAAGAATGTGACATTAAGATTGGAGGAAGACTCATCAACAACCTGCATTATTCTGAAGATACAAACTTGCTTGCTGGAAGTGATGGGGACTTGAAACACTTGCTACAGAAGAACAAGACTACAGCCATCAATATGGATTACAATTAAATATTCAGAAAACAAGACTCTTCACTATCAGGGTAAGAAACAATGTTATAATATATGGAGATGAGATTAAAATGATCAGTTCATCTTACTTGGGTCCACAATCATCACCCTAGATACCAGAAGTCAAGAAATTAAAAGATGTATTGCACTGGCAAAGTCTGTTGTAAAGGACCTCATCAAAATACTAAGGCAGAATAATGTCAGTTTAAAGACCAAGGTACACCAGATTTAAGCCATGGTCTTTTTAATCACTTGAAATATCAATAAAACAAAGATTCCCACCACTGGACGAATTGGCAGCATCATGATAGATGGTGAAGAGATTGAGATTGTTGACAGCTTTAGTTTGCTTAGCTCCACAATCAACACTCTTGGTACCAGTAGGCAGGAAATCAAAAGACAAATCACATTGGGAAAGTCTGCTGTCAGGGACAGCTCCAGAGTATTGAAGAACAATGATGTCAGTCTGGAGATGAAGGGGTGTCTGATCCAGGCCATGGTCTAAACAATTACATGCTATGTATACATCAGAAAGCATGACAATGAATAGGGATGATGGTTGTTTTATTATTGTAGTTATGTGCCATCAAGTTGCCTGTGACTCATAGTGACCCTATGTATAATAGCCCTAAACTCTGCCCTATGCCTTGCCAATCTTACTGTCTCCAACACGCCTATCCCCATTATTCCAGTGACTGAATCAATCCATCTCATCGAGGGTCTTCCTATCCTGTGCTTTCCCTCCAACCTCCAAAGCATGACAACCCTCTCCAAGGACTGATCATGCTTTGCAGCGTGTCCCAAGTATGTCAGAGGAAGCTTGAGAATCCTTACCTCTAAGGAGAAGCCTGGCTTCATCTTTTCCAGGCCTTTTTGTTCTCCTAGTCCATGGTATATTCAGTACTCTTCTCCAACACCACAGCTCAAAGGCATCAACTCTCCTTCTATTATTCCTAGTCATTGTCCAGCTCTCAGACGCATAGCAAGTGATTGCAAAGACCATGGTCTGTATCAGGCATACCTTAGTCTCCAGACTGATATCGTTACTCTTCAGTACTTTGGAGAGGTCTCTGACAACAGACTTTGCAAGTGCAATTCATCTTTCAATTTCCCGGCTGCTGGTACTAAGAATGTTGATTGTAGAGCCAAGCAAACTGAAGCTGCCAACAATCTCAATCTCTTCATCATCTATCATGATGCTGCCAATCAGTCCAGTGGTGAGGATATTTGTTTTCTTGATGTTGAGCTTCAATCCATATTGAAGGGTGCAGTCCTTGACTTACTGGAGCAAGTGCTTCAGGTCTTCCTCAGTTTCAACAAGCAGGGTTGTGTCATCTGCTTACCTCCGATTCTGATATCACATTTCTCCTTATAGAGCCCAGCCTCCCAGATAATCTGTTCCACATATAGATTGAAAAGACATGGAGATAGGAAACATCTTTGACACACACCCTTCCCAATTTTGAACCATACAGTGTTTCCTTACTCTATTCTAATGACTGCCTTCTGGTCCAAGCATAGGTTTCACGTAAGCATAATCAAGTGTTCTAGGATTCCCGTTCTTCTCACAGTCAGCCACAATTTGTTGTGATCCACACATCCAAATGCCTTTGCATCGTCAATGAAACACGAGTAGACATTCCTCCTGTGCTCTCTGCTTTCAGCCAAAATACATCTGACATTAGCAATAATATCCTTAGTGCCATGGTGTCTTCTAAATCCAGCTTGCACTTCAGGCAGTTCTCTGTTGATGGGTTGTCCCAGTTGTTTTTTAATAATCTTCAGCAGAATCTCGCTTGCATGTGATATCAATGATACTGTTTGATAATTTCCACACTCTGTAGGATCACCTTTCTTTGGAATCAGGACAAATATAGATCTCTTCCAGTCAGTTGGGAGAATTTATACCTTTAAGCTGTGGTGCTGGAGAAGAATATTGAATATACCATGGACTGCTAAGAGAACAAAGAGGTTCGTCCTGAAGAGGGTGAAACTAAGCTGCTCCTTGGAGGTAAAAATTCTGAAGCTCTGTCTGACATACTTTGGGCATGTTGCCAGGAGGGACAAATCCTTGGAGAGAGACATTATGCTTGGGAGAGTAGAGGGACAGCAGAGAGGAAGACCCTCATTGAGATGGACTGACTCAGTGACTGAGGTAATTAGGATAGGTATGTCAGAAACCAAAAGGTTGACTCAGGATAGAGCAGGATTCAGAGCTATTGTACATAGGGTCACTATGAGTCACAGGCAACTTGACAGCACATAACAGTAACAACAACATGTATGTGAGACCTTAACAAACAATAAGAATGATAGAAAAAGAACTAATTCCTTTGAGCTGTGATGTTGACAAATAGTACTGAATATCCCACAGACTGACAAAACAATAAGTAAATCTATCCTAGAAAAAGTGTAACCAGAGTAATTCTTAGAGGTTAGAATGGTGAGACTTCATTTCACGTACTTCAAGGATGTTTTTAGGAGGTGCCATTCCTTAGAAATGGGTATCATGCTTGTAAAAGCAGAAGGTTAATGAACGAGAGGAAGACCCTCAAAAAGATAGATTAACACAACAGCTGCAACAATGGGCTCAAATTTGTCAGGGATTATGAGGGTGTCATAGATAGGGTTCAGGTTTGTTTTTCACAGAGTCTATAAGAGTCATATTCATATCAAGGCATCTAACAACAATAACATTTCAATTACTCAAGCCACAGGTGCTTAGCATTATTAAACAACACAATATACTTTCATGTCAGTATCTTCTGCCAAATACTAGAAGAAATATCAGAATCTAGGAGATTTTTTACAATTTCAGAACTTACCCCAGACCTACTAAAATAAGAACCAGAATTTTGAAAAGATTTTCCATTGTATAGATTGAATTGTGTTTCCTTGATTAATGTATTGACTAAACCTTGTTCCATTGTATGTGATCCTGTTTAGAAATAATGGCTTTTTAAATTTTATTTTTCTCTAAATCAGTAAGGCTCATATAAGAGAAGGGAGTTGTATCTTAAACTCAATCATCTGAGTGGGGAGTCTTAGGAAATGTGACATAGACATGGAAAGACAAAGAATGCTTCTCCATTCCTGTTCAATTTGTCATAGCCAGCACAGTAGATCATATCATTGTCTGATTCATGATTACCAACATATCATTGTCAATCTCATCACATTTATCCCTAAAATGTTGTTCTCTATAAATTTAATTTCATTTTTTACAAATTTCAATTTCCTTACATTCACATGTAATACATTCCATGTTCCAATTATTAATGGGAATTTGTAGCTGTTTGTCCTCATTTTTTCCATATCAGCAGTTGAAGGCCTTTCATTGAGTAAAAGCTTTATTCCATTTGCATCAATGTAGTCAACTCTACTTTGAGGAGACAACTCTTCTTCAGGTACATTTTGAGTGCCTTCCACAATAAGGGATTCAGCTTCCAATACTATATTCAACACTATTCCTCTGTTATCCATAGGGATTTTGAAGGCCTGATATTTCAGAAGGGGATGACCAGCCCTGCTACTTAGTCTGACTTATTCTGGAAGCTCTGCTGCAGTCTGTCCACCATGGATGACATTGTTGGTATTTAAATACTAGTAGCATAGATTCCAACATCATAGAAATATGCAAAACAGTTGTCAGTATAGTAAATTGACAGAGGAGCAGTGGAAGGGTTTATTAGACAACTAGAAAGGTCATTATTCAGAATCAGGAGCACTGAGAGGTCCTCCTTGGCTCAAAGAGAAAGGACTGCCTTTGGGCATAACAGAGCAGAAAGACAGTCTTGGTCAAAGAGTTGTTATCTCGCATGTTTCTAATCCTCAATTGTAACCTTGTTTAAAAAATTAAACCTGGCCTTCTATATTTTTTTTTCTTTTTTAAATATTAATTTTAATGAAGGTTTACAGAGACTTTGGATTTCCATTCATTCATTATTGCACTCTTCTCGCTGCCCAACCTCCCCCATCCCAGTTCACTCTTCTTTTTGAAAGGTAAAAGAAAATTTCTTTCATTGTTATACAATAGTTTCTGCCAAGTCCACTCCGCTATTCAGTATTCATTCTGGACTCTTGTCATGACAATAATAACTAATCATATATCCCTTTTAAACAGTTCTCTCCCTCATTTGTTTCAATCCAGTATACGTAGTTTATCCTGTCTTTCTCAGGCTCCCCCCACCCCCAATGCCAGTCTCATTTTATAACAGTGGCACTATGCAGTATTTGTCCTTTTGTTACTGAGATATTTCACTCAGCATAATTTTCTCAAGGGTCACCCATTTTGTATAATATTTCATGAGTTCTTTGTTTTCAGCATAGTATTCCATTGTGTGAATATACTACAATTACAACCTTTTTAGCTCTTAAACTTATCAGATAACTAGAAGAGATCACAAAACTAATCATTCCCTATACCAGCATTATATATACTGTATAGACTATTATCCCACCAAACAAGGGTGCCATATACTTTGTTTACATTGTTTAAAGAATATTCAATGCTTTTGGTGGGTCATAAACACCTCAAAGAGCTCCAGTGGTCTGGTCTGCAATTTATAGCCTCTGAAAGCCCATTGTAGGGTCATCTAAGTGGTTCTGATTGACTACTAATGAATCCAGTTATTTGGATGGAATTACAAAGGCCATACTAAGATTAAGTAATTCACCTTAGCACACCAATCTACATGGCTGGGTACCACAAATAGGAGTAGTATTTAAATCACATTGTAGACAAATATCCAAAAGTAGACCTTGTCAGAGTCAGATAAGGAATGGTATCAGACTATTTAGGTCTGATGCTAGTCCTAAAATAGACACTACAAGCTCAACAGTATCGGCAGAAAAAAAGAGTCCTATGTGAATGGTACAGCTGTAGTCTGTTGATGTCTTCAGAGTCAACAGATTTATTTATCCAGCCTTGTTTTGCATGAGAAATATCTGATATGGGATTGTTGGTAAAATATTTACAAATCTTCACATTTTTCTCGTGGAAATATTGGCTGGAAATTGAATGGAACAATGTGAGGTCTTCATTAGGCTCTTGTCACATGCCAGGTTTTTGTGCATTTGCTTAGTATGGTTGCTATCTGCTTTGCATTTTCCCTCATGATAAATGATATCAACTCATTAGTTAATGAGCATCCATCCATTTGGTGGAAGGGGAAGACCAAAGAACTTTCAGAGATAACATAGCCGGTCCTAAATTTCACAGTGGGCATAAACTTGAGTGCATTTGTCTTCTTCATAGTTATTTTTCTATTCATCCCAAACCTCATCTGAACAGATAATAAGGCACTTCATGAACAGATGTGCCACTTATTCATCTAGTTCTGTAATGATAATGAAGAAAATTTAATCTGGAGTGACTATGGAAGATTAACTGAAAGCCAGATTGGTATGAATAATAAAGGCTCTGTTGAAATGTTGAGCCCCACATGAAAAGCCAATCATTAAGTACTTGACAATACTGCCTTTGATATAGCCCAACAGTGTATAGAAACAGTATCTCTTGGGTTCTGGATTCCACATGGAGTTACTGTTTCTACAGATGTAAACATTCTAAATTGCTTTGAGCACAAAGGATACATTTTCTTGCAGCTGGAAACAACATCTGACACTGCAAAATGCTTCAAATATGTTAGGGGGGTTGCTTAATTCCGACAAATTTAAGATGAACTGGAAAACATGTGCAGCTTATCATTTGTTGTTGTTGTTGTTAAAAAAATAACAAATTGAGATCGATTTATAAAAACATAAAAAAGACATTGTACAAATGGTTCTTGGGGGTAACAATTAGCTTGAAATCTGCTGCATATTCAACCTTCATTTTAAGTATGTTGTATAGCTGCTTTCTTTGGTTAGAAGGCATTTATCCAATGAACTCCAAACAGCAGAATTTGGTCGTGTAAATGGGTAACTTTCTCACACCACACTAACTTAGTGGTATAAATATCAACAAGTACTATGAAGAACTTTGTACACTCTAAGAACATGAGTTGGTCTTAATAGGCTAAATGTTCTCAATGTAATTACTTTTCCTCCCTGCCCTTCTGTATCTTTGGGAAAAGAGGATAAGAATATTAATTTTTCTTGTGATCTATTGACCTTAACTATCATTATTTTTAAATTGGTAATTTATTGCCATCTTCTAGTAGCAGTAATGGGTACTAAGTAAGTCTGCCCTTCTCAAGGAGTGGAAAGTGGAGAGTGTTATACATGGAAAATCCTGAAAATAGTGCATTTCACTTTTGTACACAACACTGTTCAATTAATAATTCAAATTATAATTAATAATAATTCAATAAATAATTTAATTATCAAGTGTCATGTTGTTGTAGAGTCAGAACCAACCCGTAGTTTACCTTCTGGCAGGTTTTCAGAGGCAGTTAATTGCACGGAAGGAGTCTCCATCCTTCTTCCATGGAGCAGCTAATGCCCTCGAACTGTGTGCCTTCAGGATTGGAGCACAGCTTTTTGCCACTAGACCACCAGGGCTCCCTATTAAATAACACAGATAACAGTTACTAATTATTTCTTAAAATCAACATGGTTATTAAACAGCTTGCCAAAAAAGCAGAATAGAGCGTTTACAATAATGGGTGCATTCTATACACAATAGAGTAAATATGCTATTTTAAGGTGTCCAAAGCAATAGCTTCAAGGAATGTATAATGTATGTTACAGTGTTATCCTAAAAGTTGGGGGAGGTTATCCATAACAGTTAGCCTCTGATCTCCAGCTACCTGAATTTCAGACACATGGTCTTGCCAATCAGTATGGTCTTGCCAATCAGTATGGTCTTGCAAATCACCAATAGCTTTGGGAGTATAAGATTGTTCCCTACATTGGGCAGCATGAGTTGAGATGAGCAAGATTTGGGGCTGCAAAACTTGAGGGATACTAAAGAATATCCTGTTGACAAGACCCTAGTGATGGTGCTGAAGAAACCATGGCACTGCTGTGGACAAACTGTGGGAAGGTGTAACCTGAGGTTTCTGGCATTTGTGTTGGCCATAAATTAAGCTGTACATGCTAAATCTTCGAAGGAGAAGCTGACGTAACTAATCTGAGGCAAACCCTGTTCTTATTGGATGATTTTGGATTTGACTGGTGAACTGAAACCAGATCCTAGACTAATTGAGGAATTGTGCTATAGGACTCTTGACCTAAAACTTGGATTTGTATTGTTATTTTTTGCCTTCCCCATTTTCCAACTTCCTATGGCACTTAACAACAATAACATCAACAGAGAGAGAAAGAGAGAGGGAGAGAGATCAGCTGGCCCAGTGAAGAGAAAACAACGTGACCAAGACAAAAGTGGGTGACTTTTAGTTCGCGAACCTAAGGCCAGTCTTTCATTGTTTTTGTTCAGACATTCCTCTAGGTCGTATAGCCCTGGTGTACAAGTTTCCGTCCTGCAATCACTCGTGGTTGCTGTGAGGCTGAACACTGTGACACGGATGTGTCAAATGCGTTAATGGTTGGTTACCCAATGTGGACAGAGAGTGGGGTGGAGCTCCCCAATTAAAACAAGCATGGAAGGAGGAGTGGCACCCACTTCCATAATAGCTTGCCTCTGGAAACCCTATGAACTTGGAGAGAGGATGAAAGGCACCCAAGCATCGAGGACTCTCCTTCATAGGGTTGCAATGAGTCACCTGTGACTCGACGGCACTTAACAACAACAACAACCCTAATAAGCCCCATTTTTGGTACCATAACTCTCAGTCTGTGAGTGAACAATGAATAAATTAACTTCTTGCTGTAGGGGTGGCACTAGAGGCACTGTGGGGCTGGGCTATGGGCTCTTTATCTGCTTTCAACTCTGTGGCAGTGAGAGGCTGTGCTATTCTTACTCTCTGGCCCTTTTAGAGAGATACTCATGGTCTTTTGTGTATGTCTCGTTTTCTCCTTTTTAGACATGTATCTATGGAACAAATGGAATACAATGGTTTTAGTCAGGGAAGATATTTTATACTGATCATCATTGAACATTAAGTACAAGGAACCATAATAAGTTAAATCTCACAATAAAGTGAGTCACAGTAATAGTTTTTATTTCCTAGTATATAAAAGTTATCTTTATACTTGAGGCATAGTTCATAAGGAGTTGCACCGTTAATCCAAAGAACTTTGACTCTCTGGCAGTTCTAAACCACAGGTGGCTTTGCTGTAGAAAGACAGGCTATCTCCTCTCATTGTGATTTACCATCTCTGAAAGACTAAGAGTCAACTATGAGCTGGTTTTAACTTCACAGGAATGAGTTGAGTTGTTGAGTTATATGTAATTTATTACTTACA
>NW_006399845.1:3865599-3868552 GCF_000299155.1 Elephantulus edwardii | reverse complement strand
GTGAAATATGAAAAATAACATCATTACTTTATAAAAACATTTTTACATGAGTAATCTATATATTTTGGCTAAATAGGAGATATCATTGTACATAGATACACACATATCTACAAAATACAAACACTCATTCATTGCCATTAGGCTAAAAATTATTCATAGCTGAACCTCTGGTCAGTTTTCCAGAGGCTGTAAATGACATCAAAGGGGATTGCCCAATTTTATCCTATGGATCCTCTGATGGGTTTAAACCAACAGAGTGGAACTGCACTTGGGGTTGGGTTACTAACACAGCTTCCTATGGAGTAGGTCATTAGAGTTCCCTTTTATCGATAGGAGTTATTAAATAGTATAAAGAGTGGAACTGCACTTGGGGTTGGGTTACTAACACAGCTTCCTATGGAGTAGGTCATTAGAGTTCCCTTTTATCGATAGAAATTATTAAATAGTATAAAGTTAGAATTAGCAAAATTTTACACAGAAAACTCAATCGAGCATGCTTTTTTTAGGGAAAAAGGACAAGGTAAGGTTTTTCAATGCAGGGTTATTACATACTCAGTTTGTTGAAAAACAAACAAAACCACAATAAATAACAAATAAACAAGCGGAAAAAAACCACACCAAACTCCAAACATCCAATGTATGTGACACATAATTAACCTAAATATACTTACATTCAAACTTTATTCCCAGTGATATGTATCAGTAACAAAGTCTATATATTTTATTAACTCAACTACCTTCCTTCCAACTTACTCTTCCCTAATATTCCCTATTTCTGTGAACAACTCTACTCTCTACCAAGCTTATCTCCCATCTTCTTTATTGCAGTTACCTTTCTATACTTCCATATTTGAAACTCTTAACTGCCGACAATATGAATTCCAACTCAGCATTAAAGAAGAAAAAATCCTTACCACTGGACCAACATTGTTGTTGCTAGGTTCCATTGTGTTGAGTAGGACTTATAGTAGCCTTTTGAAAAACAGAACTGAAACCTGTTCTATCCTGCACCATCCCCACAATTTCTGAAAACTTTGAGCCCATTGCTGAAGTCACTAACTGTGTCAGTCAACCTTATTGAGAGTCTTCCTCTCCTGACGCTGTCCATCAACCTTCCCAACCATGATGTCCCTCTCCAGGGTATAATATTTCCTAGCAACATGCTCAAAATATGTGAGTTGAAGCTTTATTATCATTTCCTCGAAGGAGCACTCTAGCTGCACCTTCTCCAAGACATGTCTGTTCTTTTGGCAGTCAATGGGATTTTCATCATTCTTTTCCAACCTAACAATTCAAAGACATTACTTATTCTGTCATTCATTGCCTAGCTTTCAGACACATAGCAAGTGGCAGAAGACATTATGACCTGAATCAGGCATAGTTAAGTCTTCAAAGTTACATGACTGCTCTTCAATAATTTGCAGATAGCCAGAAATTCAGAATCTGAAGAGGATAAAATTGATGAATGGGACCTTCTACAGATTAAATCCATGTCTGCATCAAAAACTTTTCCTGACAGGATGAAAAGAAACCCTACAGATTGGGAACAAACATTGGGAAATACCATCTCAGATAAGAGTCTCATAACAAACTCTACAGTATATTCCTGGACTTCCACAAGGAAAAGACTGATAACCTAATAAAAAAAATGGACAAAAGACATGGAGAGAATTTTCACAGAGGAAGATAATTCACATGGCAAATAGACACATGAAGAAATGCTCCAAATCAATGGCAATAAGAGAGATACAAATAAAAACCACGAAAAAAAACCCCAAACAGACAAACAAACAAAAACCAGAGTGAGGGACAATCTCCCTCCTGTAACAGTGCAAAGTTTAACAGGGCAGCAAGTAATAAATGTTGGAGATAATGTGGCAAAAAAGGAGCTCTTATACATTGTTCGTGGGATTGTAAAATGGTGCAACCATTCTGGAAGGCAGTTTGGTGCTTCCAAAGAAGCTGAACAAAGAAATTCCATATAATTTAGCTATTCCACTCCTTGGAATATATCCTGAAATAATGAGAACTGAGGCACAAATGTAGATTTGTACACCAATGTTTGTAGCAGCATTAATTACCACCACAAGAACATGAAAACAGTCCAAATGCCCAACCACAAATAAATGGATTGAGAAATGATGGTACGTTCACAAAATGGAATACTACACGCAGCACACAAGAGCAACGATTTTGTAAAGTATTACCTACCTTGGGAGGGATTGGAGAGCATTATGCTGAGTGAAATAACTAAGTCAGTCCCACAGAGATAAATATTGTATAAAACCATTATTGTAGAATGAGTATAAGGATCCAAGGTGGGAAAAGGATGGAAGCAGTGGGATAGGATGTGCAGGGGGTGGGGAGATTAATCATGGGGAAGCACAATTTGATGGGTGGGGGGTGAGGGAAATTTGAAGAAATTGTTGTGGAAAATAATTTATTCAAATTTGCAAATAAACTAGTATCATAACAAAAAATAAACTAAAAAAATTTTTAAGAAACCACCAAAAGCTTATTTTCCTGTAAAAGCAGAGATAGATAAAAAGAAAAAAAAAAAGTTTGGAGAGGTCCCTAACTCCAGACTTTCTCAACGCAATATGCCTCCTGATCTCCTGATTTCTGGTACCAGTGGATCCAAGTTAAGATGAAATCGCTGACAATCTCAATGTTTTCTCTATCTGTCATGATGTTCCCTACTGGTCCAGTGGCTCAGATTTTCATTTTCTTCAATTTGAAGTGCAGTTCATGTTGAAGACTGCAGTCTTTGATCTTCTATAGCACGTATTTCACATCCTTATCACTTCCAGCCACCTGATGGTATGCATAGGAATCAGATCGACTACATCTGTGGAAGGAACTGCTGGAGAAGCTCAACATCAGCTGTGAAAACTAGGCCGGGGGCTGATTGTGGAACAGACCACCAATTACTCATATGCAAATTCAAGCTGAA
>NW_006399845.1:3859334-3863539 GCF_000299155.1 Elephantulus edwardii | reverse complement strand
GTTGGCACAGGATAGAGCAGGGTTTAGAGCTGTTGTGCATAGGGTTGCTATGAGTCGGAAACGACTCAATGGCACATAACAACAACAACATCACTTCCAGCAAGCATGGATATGTCATCTGTATACTGAAGGTTATTGATGAATCATTCTCCAATCTTGATGCCATATTCTTCTCCAGAGAGTCCATTTTCTTCAATAATCTTCTTGTAATAAAGATTAAATAGGTGTGGAGAACGAATACAACTCTGATATATATCTTTGCTAATTTAAAACCATTCAGTATTCCCTTGCTCTATTCACACAACCACTTGTTCATCTAGTTATAGGATTCACACAAGCACAGTTAAGTATTTTTAAATTCTCATTCTTCTTAATGCTAGCCATAATTTGTTATGATTAACACAGTCTTTGTATAGTCAATAAAGCACAGATAGACATAGTTCAGGTATTTTTTTGCTTTCAACCCAGATCCATCTGACATCAACAATGATATTCCTTGTGCTATCACCTCTTCTAAATCCAGCTTGAATATCTGGCTCTAGCCTTTTTTTTAACCTCAGCAGTATTTTGCTTGCAATGTGATAGTTTAGTAATTTCCACACTTGGATGAATCATCAGTACAGAAATGGGTACAAATGTGAATCTCTTCCAGATTGTTGGCCAAATAGCTGTCCTCCAAATTTTCTGGGGCCTTGTTTTTTTGTCAGTGCTGAAGTAAAATAGGGACAACATCATGATAGATGAAAAAAAGATTGAAGTTGTAAATAATTTAATTTTATTTAGATCCACAATCAGCACCTATGGTAAAACTGTCAAGAAATGAAAATACATTATTATGGTGGAAGCATTCTGAAAGGCAGTTTGATGCTTCCTTAAAAAACTGAACATAGAAATTCCATATGACCCAGCTATTCCCCTACTTGGAATATACCCTGAGAATATAAGAACTGGGGCACAAAATCAGATTTGTAAACCAATCTTCACAGCAGCATTATTTACCACCTCAAGAACATGAAAACAGCCCAAATGTCTAAACACAAACAAATGGATTGAGAAATTATGGTACTTTCACACAATGGAATACTATGCAGCATGCAGGAACAATAACTTTGTAAATTAGTACCTAACTTGGGAGGGACTGGAGAGCATTATACTGAATGAACTAACTCAGTCCCATAAGGATAAATATTGCATAAAACCATTGTTTTAGACTGAGTATAAGGATCCAGGAGGAGTGGGAGAGGCTGGAAGCAGGATGTAGATGTAGAGGGGGAAGGGAGGATTAATCATTGGGTTGTACAATTTGAAGGTTGGGGGAGTGAAGGAAATGGAAAGAATTTGTTTGAATTTGTATTAAAATTTTGTAAATGAACTAATGAAAAGAAAAAAAGAATTAAAATACAAAAATATAGGTTACACTGGATAAATCTGTGGTCAAAGACCTCTCCAAAGTGCTAAAGAGCAACATTATCAGTTCAACGACTGTTTTGCTTGATACAAGTCTTGGTCTTTTCAATTGCTATTTATGCATCTGAAAGTTGGGCAATAAATTGTTGTTGTTGTTGTTATTGTTAAGAGCCATGAGTCATAGATGACCCATAGTGACCCTATGAAAGAAAGTCTTGAGCCCAAAATTTTCATCTATTCTCCAAGTTCATAGAGTTTCCAGAGGCGAGCTTTTCTTGGAAGTGGATGCTACTCCTGCTTCCAAGCCAGTTTTATTCAGGACATACACAAAAAGCAGGCCCAAGGACTATAGTCCAGAGATCCTAAAGGATTTTTTTAAAAATATGAGGCAAAATCCAATCAGCTTACTCCCTTTTGTGAACAACAGCCACACCTTAGTCTATCCCCAAACCAGAAAACACACTTTAGCAGAATCTGGTTTAGCTCATCTTCCCAGCCTGGAAATAGCATTGGACAATAAATAAGAATAACAGAAGAATCTATGATTCTGAATCGTGGCATTGGAAAAGATTATTAAATACTCCCTGGTTGGCCAAAAGGAAAAAAAAAAAAAACAACAAACAAACCAAAAAACAAAAAACAAACCATGAAACAAAACAAACAAAAATAAACAAAACAAAAAACCTCAATCAATCAAACAAACAAAAAAATCCAAAAAACAAAAACACAACCATGCAGAAAGTGCAACCAATATATTCCTTAAAGTCAAGGATAGTGAAAGTTCATTTTGCATACTCTGATCGTGTTTTGGTAAAAGACATCTTTTACTGAGAAAGATAGAAGGTCAGAGAAAGAGAGAAAGACCTTCAACAAAATGGACTGAAGAAAGCGACTTGAGAGCAGAGATCATATGATCTCAGGTTAGGGCAAGGTTCAGATCTATTGTTTGTGAAGTGACTATTTTGTCAACTCTCTGGCACTTAATAACAATTTGGTCTTACATAATACTCACATATATTTGATGCAATATTCTTAGTGCTCCTGTTGCTTTTACATGCTGTTTTTCTGGCTGACATAGCTTATCCTTCCTTTTCTGTTTGCCTTGAGTCCTTTGGCTACCTTACATGGGATCTGTAAAGCTCACTTTAGAGATTTCCTTCTTCAGAGTGTAGAGTCTACCTTTGCTCTTGGACTGCTTTATCTGTGTTCTTGTGACAAGCAGTGTTATAAAGACCCTGTGTTCAGCCCAGCACATACTCATTTGTCTCCTGAACTATTCAGGGAACTGTTTGAAGGCAAACTTTAAATCTTCTCAGTTTGTGTATCTGAAATTCTAGCAGGTTTCTTGCCAGTTACAAGGAACTTAGGCAAGGCTTCTCATATGATTCATGAAACAAAAACATGTTGAGGTGTTAGAGATTTTAGTAATGATATAGAATGAAGGAAAACCACATAGGCAAACTGAAATCTTTTAGAAATTATTCCTCTTCCCTTTTTTTCTTGAGAGATTAAAAAAAATACTTTAAGGTCTAATAAATTAAATGTCCTTACATATGCTCATACTTTCCTTTTACTCATTTCATTAGCCATGTAAATTGTTTTAGGACATCTTGACTGATCTCCCTTATCTTTGCTGTCTTATGCTTTTCATAGCCCTGAAGAGAATCTAAATTCTGTTGAGTTTTGTGGAAATTAGACAGTTGAAAGCCTTAAAATAGTAAGACATTCCTTTTACAATACCACCAACAATGCATAAGAGTTCCTTTCTCACCACGTTCTCTCCAGCATTTATTACTTGCTGCCCTGTTTTTGCCACTGTTACTGGCGTGAAATGGTACCTCATTGTGGTTTTGATTTGCATTTCACTTGTACCCAGTGATTTTGAGCATTTCTTCATGTGTCTGTTTGTCATTCGAATATCTTCCTCTGTCAAAATTCTCTCCATGTCTTTGGTCCATTTTGTAATTGGGTTATCAGTCTTTTTCTTGTGGAGGCCCAGGAGTTTTCTGTAAACTTTTGTTATAAGACTCTTGTCTGAAATGATATCACCACATGTTTGTTCCCAATCTGTAGGTTTTCTTTTCACCCTGTTGGAAAAAGTTTTTATGGACACATGGTATCATTCTGGAAGGCAGTTTGGTACTTCCACAGAAAGCTTAACATAGAAATTACATATGACCCAGCTATTCCGCTACTTGGAATATACTTTAAGAAAACAAGAACTGAGGCACAAACTGAGATTTGTACACCAATGTTCATAGTAGCATTATTATCCATAACAAGAGCATGTCCAAGAACAAGCCCAAATGTCCAACTACAAATGAATGGATTGAGAAATTATGGTATATTCACACAATGGAATACTATGCAGCACCCAGGAGCAATAACTTTGTAAATTATTACCTAATTTGGGAGGACTGGAGAGCACTATGCTGAGTGAACTAACTCAGTCTCACAAGGATAAATATTGTAGATAGCCATTATTTTAGAATGAATATAAGGAAATAAAAGGGGTGGAAGAAGTTGGAAGCAGATGGATGAGGATGTGCAGGGGAAGGGGACATTAATCATGGGCTTGTATAATTTGATGGGGGGTGAAGGAAATTGAAAAAATTGTTTTTGAAAACAATAAATTCAAATTTTGTAAATAAACTAGTATAAAATAAAAAAAACCAAGAAGTTCACAATGTTGTTGTTTTTATGTGCCATCAAGTCACTTGTGACTCATAGTGACTCACAAGAGCCCTAAATGCCTTTCTTTTTTTTAAATTTTTTTTATTTTTTAATTTTTTTTTTTT
>NW_006399845.1:3853842-3858420 GCF_000299155.1 Elephantulus edwardii | reverse complement strand
TCCTGATTTCCTGGCTGCTGTTACCAAGAGTGTTGACTGTGGAACCAAGTAAACTAAAACTGTTAACTATCTCAATCTCTTCACCATCCATACCGATGCTGCCAAACGGTCCAGTGGTGAGAATCTTTATTTTCTTGATGTTGAGCTTCAATCCACATTGAAGACTGCTGTCCTTAACCTTCTGCAGCAAGCGCTTCAGGTCATTCTCAGTTTCAGCAAGCAGAGTTGTGTCATCTGCATAACACAGGTTGTTGATGATTCTTCCACCAATCCTGATGCCACATTCCTCCTCATACAGCCCTGTGTCTTGGATAATCTGTTCTGCACACAGATTGAAAAGGTATGAAGACAAAATACATCCCTGACAGACCCCCTTCTTGATTTTGAACCATCCAGTGTTTCCCTGCTCTGTTCTGACAACTGCCTTTTGGTACAAGTATAGGTTTCGCATTAGCACAATTAAATGTTCTGGGATTCTCATTCTTTGCAGAGTCATAAATAGCTTGTTGTGGTCCTAACAGGCAAAACCTTTTCATAGTCAATTAAGCACAGATAGGCATTCCTCTGGTATTCTCTGCTTTCTGCCAAGATCCATCTAACATTAGGTTTAATATTCCTAGTACCACGACCTCTTCTAAATCCAGCCTACACATCTGACAGTTCTCTGTTGACATATAGTTCCAAATGTTTTTGAATAATTTTCAACAGAATCTTGCTTGTATGTGATATTAATGTTGGGTCACCTTTCTTTGGAACGGGAACAAATATTGATCTCTTCCAGTCAGTTGGCCAGCTGGCTGTACTCCAGATTTCCTGGCACAACTTAGTGAGCACATTCAGGGCAGTATCTGTTTGTTGAAATATGTCAATTTGTATGCCATCACCTCCTGGAGCCTTGTTTTGTGCCAATTCCTACAGAGCAACTTGAACTTCCTCCTTCATCACCATTGGCTCTTGCTCGTATGTTATTTCATGAAATTCCTCTGTGTCAGCCAATTCCTTCTGATACAGTGACTCTGTGTACTTCTTCCATCTTCTTTTGATATTTCCTGGATCATTTAACATTCTTCCCAAACTATCTTTAAGTATCGCCATGCCACCCGTGGCTTGAATTTGTTTTTCAACTCGCTCAGCTTAAGAAAAGGCTGAGAGGGTTCAGCCCTTTTGATTTTCTGACTCCAGCTCTCTGCACATACCCTCACTAAATGTCTATCACAAAATGACTAGAGGTGTTATTAAGATGAACCTTATAGCAAAAATGTTGTTTTGTACCACTGAATTGGAACTCACTCATAAGTGAGTCTTGAGTAGGTTTTCAGAGGCAGTAAGTATCATTGGAGAAGACTGCCCATATTTCTCCCATGGAGCAGCTGTTGGATTTGAACTATGTGCCTTAGGGTTGGACGCACAACTCCTTAACACTACAACAAATATAAGATCATGGAAAAGAAAAATAACTTCCCTTCCTAAAATGGGGTGTGAGTGGTAATTTTCAGTATATATGTCTTCTGAGGAGCTAGAGACAGCATAGAGCTTTTATTAAAAATATAACATTATGCTGGAGAAGTTTATTTTATCCTCTCCTGGTTGTAGGTTCCTCAGGATGCCTGGAAAACAGTTTATGTTGTGGATTATGACTTCTAGAGTTCTTCCAAGCTTTTTTCTAATGAAATTTATAGTCCTTGATTTTAATCCTAGCTCTTTGATCTACTTTGAATTGGTTTTTGTGTATGGAGTGTGGTGTGGATCTTGGTGAGTTTTTTTACAGGTAGTTTTCCAATTTTGCCAACACTGCTTGTTAAGAGGCTGTTGTTTCCCCACTTACCTGATTTCATCTTGTCAAAAACCAGTTGACCATAAGTAGATGGGCTGATTTCTGGATTCTCGATTCTGTTCCATTGACATATATGTCTGTCATTGTACCAGTACCATGCTGTCTGACTACCACGGCAGTGTAGTAGGATTTTAAATCAGGGAGTGAGATGCCTCCTACCTTGTTTCTCTTTTTAAGTAATGCTTTGCTTATTGCGAGCCTCTTTCCATTCCAAATGAAATTGGAGATTACCTTTTCCATCTCATTGAAGAATGGAATTGGTTTTTGTATTGGGATTGCATTGAAGGTGTAAAAAGACTGGGAAGAAAATATTTGACAACGACATGTCTGATAAGTGACTTATATCTAGAATTTATAGAATACTTGCACACCACAACAAGATAAATGTAAACAACCCAATTGAAAAATGAGCACAGGATATGAACAGACACTTCACCAAAAGACATTCAGATGGTGAACAAACACATGAAGAAGTGTTCAAAATTCCTAGCTCTAAGAGAGATGTGAATCAAAACAACTATGAGAGATCATATTAACTCAGTAAGAATAGCAAAGTTCAACAGATCAGCAAACATCAAATGCTGGTGAGGTTGTGCAGAACCTGGAACACTTATTCACTGTTGATGGGAGTGTAAAATATTGCAACCACTATGAAGGTAGTATGTTGCTTTCTCAAACAGTTGTAAAAAGAAATACCATTTGAACCAACAATTCTACTACTGGGAATAAACCCTAAAGAAACCATACCTGCCACCCAAGCAGATATATGCACACCCATGTTTATTGCTGCTTTGATCGTAATAGCAAAGAGTTGGAAATAACCCAAGTTGCCACCAACAAACAGATGGATAGAGAAGCTGTGGTATATTTATACAGTGGAATACTATGCTGCATTGAAATACAAAGTAATAATTAAATATTATTTAAAATGGGTGACCCTGGAGGACATTATGCTGAGTGAAATATCTCAGTCACAAAAGGACAAATTACTGCATAATACCACTGTTGTAAAATGGGACAGACATCTTGGTTAGGGAGAATCCTAAAAAGAGAGGGAATAAATAATGCATACTGCATAAAAAAAGATGAGGGAAAGAATTGTTTAAAAGGATTATAAGATTAGGTATTATTTTCAAGATAAGATTACAGAAAAATAAATGCATAGTAAAGTGTACTGCGGACTTGGGGGCGATTTTGTAACAATGAAAGAATTTTTTTTTTCTTCCCAAAGAGAAAAACCAACTGGGGGAGGAGTGGGCAGGGAGTAAAATGTGGAACAATGCATGAATGGGGAAAATTAAATGGAAATAATATGCTGTTTCATATATATATATATATATATATATTTAAAAATAATTATAAAAATGCAAAAAAAGGAACATAGCATCATGCTTTCTCATATTACCATTCCCAAAATGATATGATTGTCGAATTCAAAGTGGTCAACAAGAGTGCATCTTAACTTGTTAATGCCTAAGATGTCAATCTTTATGTGTCCCATTTTTTTTTCTATTTTTCAATTTTCCTAAATTCACACTTTGTACCTTCCACTTTCCATTTGTTACTGGATATTTGAAGCTATTTATTCTAATTTTTCAGTATCATCCACTCTAATGATTCTAATTCCAGTACTATATCTAGTAATGTTAGCTTACTTTTCATAGGTTTTTCAACGATCTGCTATTTCCGAAGTGGATAGTTAATCTTGCTTTATAATATACTCTTAATATGGAGGTTCCATTGAATTTTGTTAACCATGGATGAATCTGTTGGTATTTGAAATACTATTAACTTAGCTTCAAGCATCTCAGCAACCTCCAACTCACTTTTACAGCAAGCTGCCAGAAAAGTACAATATACGTAAGAACAAGGTATAAATAAGCAAGTATATTAGCTACAAAATAAGCAGGAATATGCAAATCCCTCCTTCAATACACCTAATTGACAGATATATGTTGTACCCCCAAAAGCAAGCCATAAAACAAGCAAATATATATCTCTAAAAATATATAAAATATATCTAAAACCTATATTTAAAATATGTATCTTAATATTTATATCTAGATCTAGATCTATCTGTATATAAACAAACATTCTACAATGGCAAAGGTATGCCAAGTGCATGTCAAGAAGTGTGGTACCCAGCCCGGGGCAGAATCTCTACTGACCTCAGAGGAATCTTTCTGCCTGTCTAAAGAGGGTAGTTGTTCCAGTTCAAGAGATGAATGCCATCATCCCAGAGGTAGTGTTCCCTTTAATCTGGTGGTGGATTGTATTCTAGGAATAGTACAATCTCTCAGGCTTTGGGAAAAATACTGAAAGCTCTGGCTCAAAGAAAGAAAGGGAAAAAAAGGAGGAATAGGCAGAGAAGCCAAAGCACAAGGAAGAATTCAAGATACTAAATAGTTGAATAGAAGATTTCAAAAGGCAGCATGGGATGACAAAGCAAAATATTACAATAAAATGTGCAAGGAGTTGGAGTCAGAAAATCAAAAGGGCCAAACTCGCTCAGCATTTCTTAAGCTCAAGGAACTGAAGAACAAATTCAAACCTTGAGTTCTATAATCAAGGATGCTTTCGGCAGAACGTTAAATGATCCAGCAACTATTAAAAGAAGATGGAAAGAATATACTGAATCAATGTATCTAAAGGAATGGCAGACACAGAAGAATTTAATGAAACAACATATGAGCAAGAGCCTATGGTGATGAAAGAAGAAGTTCAGACTGCTTTGAAGGAAATGG
>NW_006399845.1:3836756-3852577 GCF_000299155.1 Elephantulus edwardii | reverse complement strand
GGAGGGACGGCGCAGGAGAGGAAGGCCCTCTATGAGGTGGATTGATTCAGAGACTGGGATAATCGGGACGGGAGTGTCAGAGACAGTGCGATTGGCATAGGACAGAGCAGAGTTTAGGGCTGTTGTACATAGGGTCACTATGAGTTACAAGCAACTTGACAGCACATAACAACAACAACATAACCTAAGGCAGAGCTGGGTCTTGGAACAATGAGGAGTGGGAAAGTAGGAAGGTAAGGAGCACACTGCCCACCACCCAGCAAGTAGTGAGGTCTAAGTACAGGGAACAAGGTGACGACTGGATCTTTCCAATGCGTTGCTGCCTTTATTGTTGAAAGGTGATCCAAGAATCTGTAGAATTACCAAACAAGATCATTGATACCATATAAAAGCAGAATTTTTCTGAAGATTATTAAAACACTCCTACAATAGTACATCAATAATGAGCTGTCAAAAATTCAAGCTGGATTCATGAGTCATTTTATTTATGAAATCTTGGCTAAAAACAGAGAAAAGGATGTGTATTTGAGTTTTATTGACTATGCAAAGGTATTGGATTATGTGGATCATAAGTAGTTATCACTAATGTGGCAAAGAATGAGAATCTCAAAACAAGTAATTATATTCATGTGAAATCTATGCCTAGACCAAGAAGCCTTTGTCCAAACAGTCAAAATACTACATGGCTTAAGATCAAGAAAGACATGCATCAGGGTGGTATCAGGGTTTTGTCTTTTTCTCCATATCTATCCAATCTACATACTGAGAAAGTTCAAGAATCTGGACATTATAAAGAAGAATGTATCATCAGAATTGGAGGAAGACTTATAAACAACTTAGTTTTGCAGATGGCACGCATTGCATGCTGAAGGAATACTTGAAACATTTGTTACCAAAAAACCCAAAGACTAAGCCTTCAACTTGAATTAAATCTCAACATCAAGAAAATCCTCACCACTGGACCAATAGGCAACATCATGATAGACCTTACTTGGATCCACAATCAACACCCTTAATATTAGCATTTAATAATTAAAAGATATGTGCATTGAGAAAATCTGTGGTCAAGGACTTCTCCAAAGAGCTAAAGAATAACAGTATCTTCTGAAAGATTAAGATGCACCTTATCTAAGCAATGGTCTTTTCAATAACTTGCTATTCATCTCAAAGTTGGACAATGAATAGGTGTGACTGAAAAAATATGGTGCCTTTATGAACTGTGGTGTCGGTAAGAGTACCAAATATCCCATGAGACGTCAAAAGAAAACAGAGATAGATCTTAGATGAAGTGTAACCAGAGTTCTTCTTACAGATATACCTTGGACATATAGTTAAAATGTTCCAGTCCTCAGAAAAAGACATTAACGCTAGAAAAGGTAGAAAGTCAGTGAAAGACAGACAGATGCAGTGACTGACTGTAAATATTGACTCAAACATATAAGAACTGATGAGAGTATCACAGGATAAAGGCTCAGATCTGTTGTTCATAGGGTCTCTAGGAGTCATAGTCAACCTGATGGTACTCAACAACAGTTCTTCAAAGAACAGTTTGACTCTTAATTGAACTAGATAACCCTTTCTGACCTAACTCACATGCTTTCATTTTTCTGAATGAGTGTCATATCCCATCGACTAGAGTAAATAATGTTCAATAAATATCTGGGGTGTGTCTACAGTGTCAGATATTTATTCATATGTTTACTATGAAAATGGAACTATTTTTACCTTTTTCTACTTCCAATTAGTACATCTCTCACAGTGTAAATACTGATTTGACTGGCAACTAGTTCAGTAACATTCCTAACACAAGCATCAATATATGATTGCATTCTCATCAGCAAGAAAGTTATACTTTATCCAAAACATATCTGCTTTTTCTTTTGGCAGTCCATGGGATATTCAGTACTCCTTTCCAACTCCAGAATTCAAAGGCACCAATTCTTTTTCTGTCATCCTTATTCATTAGTCAGCTCTCAGGTGAATATTAGATGATTGGAAAGACCATATCTTAAATCAGGTGCCCCTTAGTTTTTAAACTGACATTGTTGCTCTTCAGGACTTTGGTGAGAGCCCTGAAAACTGACTTTCCAGGGCAATAAGTCTCCTGATCTCCTAATTATTAGTAACAAGTGTGTTGATTATAAATCCAAGCAAAATGAAATTGCTGGAAGTTTCAGTCTTTTCTCCCTCTACCATGATGTTGCCTATTGGCCCAGTGGTGAGGAATTTTGTTTTGTTCATGCTGAGATGTAATCATATAGAAGGGGTAGTCCTTGCAAGTGCTTCAAGTTCTCCTCACTTCCAGCAAACACAAGTTATAGATAATTTGTCATCTACACAAGTTATCAACTGCATAACACAAGTTGTGATGAGTCTTCCTTCAAAACTGATACCATATTCTTCTCCATACAATTAAGCTTCACAAATGATTTCTCAGCATACAGATTGTATGGAGAAAGGATACACCTCTGATATTAACATGTCTTAACTTTAAACCATGCAGTGTTTCCTTGTTCTTTACAGACAACAGCTTCTAGATCTCAGGATAGATTCTTCCAAGTATAAATAAGTGTTCTGGTATCCCAATTCTTCTCAATGTTAGCCATAGGTTGTTATGTAATTAGTACCACAAAAATCATGGGACAGTTTCATTATTTTAGCAAGTGCCCACTTCTCTTTCCTCAATTCCTTGACTCCATTTGCTTTTTCTCACTAAAGTCTGAGCATTTCTTGATTTTTAAAAAAATTCTTTAATGTAGATAAATTCATGCAGTGCATAGTTCTTTTGTGTGACTTGTTTTATTTGATAAAAAAGTTGCAAATATCTGATGTTCTCGTGTATTTAAGTATTACTTTTCTCTCTTGTACTATTGTTTGTTCATCTAATCAACAACAGCAATGACAACATTTTGAGAAAAGTTTCTATGAATATTGGCTTACGGGCCTTGGGCAGACATATATTTTCATTTCTCTTGAATAAATATTATGCAGTGGAATTTATGAGTATTACAATAATTGTAGGGAAAACTAGAGACATGGTAAGTAAAACATTCAAGTATTAGCAAGAAGATTGACAATTAGAAATTGATACAAACTACTCCATGGGGAAAAAATGAGGCAATTTTTAATAAAGATGTACAGCCTTAGAAATCATATTCTACCTTTTAAGGGTAGGGATTATAATAATTGTATTATTATTTTTTTAGATACTAATGAACTATTTTCCTGAGAAATGAAATGTATGCCCACCAGCAGTTTGTCAAAGTCCCAGTCACTCAATCTCCCTCCACTGCGTGATATTTCACTGTAAGCCATTCTGTTATATACAGATATCCCATTGTGATTTTAATTTGGATTTCTTGGATGGCTAACACTATTGAGAATCATTTATTGCATTTTTGGGTAAGAAGTCCTGTTTATTTGCTTATTAAAAGAAGATTACATTAAGGAGGAGACAGTCATTTCTAATCTATTGTCTGACAAAACATTTAATCCAAAAATTATTTCGAACACCGACAGTATTGAGAATGCCTTGCTAGCGCTGCATATTTTCATCTTTTAATTTTTTTGTGTGAGTGTACCGTCATATCAGATCTAACTGGTACAGGAGGAGATTGTCCCTCCTTCTCCAGCAGAGCATCTTTTGGACTTGAACCGCGTACCTCCAGGACTGTAGTGCAGCTTCTTGCCACTAGGCCACCAGAGTTAACTTCATTTATTGCATTTTTAAGGCATTATATATATACTTTGATTAAATGTCTGCTAAAATAAAACTGTTAAAAATCATATTGTTTGTCTTATTATTGATTGAGAACATATGACATAAGCCAGTATAACTATTTTCTAAAGGAATTATATTAGTATGTATGTACATGAACAAATCCACCAATTGCTTTGGGAAATACAGATAGATAGTGTTCTCTTATAATGTTTGTTGTTATTGTGTTCTATAGAGTTGGAACTGACCCATAGCTGACCCTCTGGCGGGTTTTCAGAGGCAATTAATTGCGCTGGAGGAGATTGCCCATCCTTCTCCTGCAGAGCTACTGGTGACCTCGAACCTCACGCACGAAGGATTGCAGTGCAGCTTCTTGCCTTTAGGCCACCAGTGCTCCCTTTATATTTAGAGCCATTAAACCTGATGTAGGATTACTATATACATATGTGCAGCATTCTGGAAGGCATGCGTTTTGAGGCCAACAGCTGCTCCACGGGAAAAGGATGGACATTCTCCTCCCATGCGATCAACATTCTCTAAAAATCTGTTGGAAGATCTGCTATGGATTGTTTCTGAATCGATAGTACACAACAACAACTACACATACACATGCACACACATATATATGCTGTATTGTTACATGCTGTCAAGTGGCAACCAACTCATTGGTGACTCTCCAGTAGATTTTCAGAGGATGGAATTTGCATGAGAGGAGATTCTCCATCTTTTTTCTTGTTGGAACTGCTAAAATACTATCCTTTGGCGTGGCAGCAAAAGTTTATATATGCGTATAAATAAACAACTCTGAACCTTGCTCTATCTTGAGCCATACTTATTATCTCTGACACACTTATCGCATCCAGGGTCTTCCTCTCTTGTATTGTCCTTTCACCCTCCCAAGCATCACATTCTTCTCCAAGGACCGATCCCTTCTTGCAACATGCCCAAAGTATGTCAGACAGAGCTTCAAAATCCTTGACTCCAAGGAGCAACCTGCTTTTATCCTCTCCAGGATGAACCTGTTTGTTCTCCTAGCAGTCTATGATTTATCATTGCTTCAGCACCACAACTCAAAACCATCGATATTTCTTCTATCATCTCTAGTCATTTGTTCAGCTTTCTGATGCGTAACAAGTAATTAAGAAGATCAGGCCTGGATCAGATCTACACACACACACACATGCACACACGTTAGATACAAGTCCACCACATAAATAATTTTTTTGAAATCTGCCTGACATATTTTCGACATGTTGTAAGGAGAGACAGGTCTTTGGAGAGGGACATCATGCTGGGCAGAGTGGAGGGACAGCACAGGAGGGGAAGACCTTCTATGAGGTGGATTGATTCAGTGACTGGGGTAATCAGGATGGGTGTGTCAGAGGCCATGCGATTGGCACAGGAGAGAGCAGGGTTTAGGGCTGTTGTACATAGGGTCGCTATGAGTCACAAACGACTCGACGGCACATAACAACAACAACAACAACAGCTTACAATTGCAATTCTAAACATTATAAGAAAAAATGTGCATTTTATTTTTGTGATATTAGAACAACATTTTGTTTCTTGTGCAGTGTATGCCTGTTATGTCCTATCTAAAAATATTTTCTGCCAACACAAAGGCATGTGGTTTGAATCCACCAGCTGCTCCATGATAGAAAGACGGACTATCTCTTTCTGTGTCGTTTATTCCCCTGAACACCTGCTCGGAGGGTCAGCTTTGAGTTGCTTCCGGCTCAGCAGTATATAGCAACAATAGAAAAACTGGCCATGAAGTTTTTTATTTATGATTTTTTTTACTGGGTTAACTTTAAGAAATTTGTCCATTTCATGTAAGTAATCAATTAAATTGACATGGACTAAAGTTGGTCCTAATAATCTTTTAGACTATCTTAAAAACTCTTTTTTTTGTTGGTTTGCTTACAAAGATCTTATACACTATGTTTCATACAATTCCTCAATCATACAGTCATTCTCTTGACTCTGTTTTATAAAATTAATCACTATTGGACCTTGCCCATCGTTACCTTGTCTTTTCACCCGGATCCTTTTTATTTCCTTCTTCTTTCCTCCACCCACCAAACTGTGCAGCCCTGTGGTTTCAGCCCTCTGCTCTATAGATATGTTCCATTACCGATTCCTGAGTTATGTCATTCCATAGCCTTTTCTGATACACCGTGAATTTCTGGCAGTTCTCAGGCAATATACTGTTCCAGCTGGTCTTTTAAATCATTTACTGCAAGATTCTACTTGAATATGACATTTATAAAAATATTCCCTAATTTCTTCACTCTGGTGGATTGTCCTTTTTTGAGATAGAAAAAAAAATAATAATGGATCTCTTCCAGTAACAGAACACCACAACTCAAAGACATCAATTCTCCTTCTGTCATCCTTATTCATTGTCCAGCTCTCAGATGCATAGCAAGTTATTAAAAAGACTATGGCATGAAGAAAGTACACATGAGTCCTCAAACTGACATCATTTCTCCTCAATAATTTGCATAGACCTTTAACTACAGACTTTTCCGGTGCAATGTGTCTTCTCATCTCCTGACTGTTGATGCCACGTATATTTGATCCAAGTAGGATGAAGTTGACAGTTTCTATCTTTTCTCCATTTATCATGATGTCTATTGGTCCAGTGGGGATATACTTCTTTTTTCTTAAAAATGTTGAGCTATAATCAATTATATTGAAAGCTGTAAGTTTTGACCTACAGTAAGCATTTCAAGTTCTCCTCACTTTCTGCAAGCACGGTTGTGTTATCTGCATACTGAAGTTTCCTGATGAGTCTTCCTCCAATTTTGCTACCATATTCATCCTCATAGAGTCCAGATTCTTGAATACTTTGCTAAGCATACAGATTCAACAGTTATGAATAAAGGGAACAACATTGATGTACACCCTACTTAATTTTAAACTGTGTAGTGTTCCATTGTTCTGTTCTCAAAACAGCTTCTTCGTCTAGGTATTGGTTTCATATAAACATAATTAAATGTTCTTTGATTCCGACTCTTCTCAATGTTAGCCATAATTTGTTATAACCCACATGGTCAAAGACCTTTGCATAGCCAATAAAGCACATTTAGACATTGTTTTGCTATTCTTTGTTTTCAGCCAGGAGCCATCTAACTTCAGCAATTATATCCCTGGTGCCATTATCTCTTCTAAAACAGTATTTGAGTACTGAATATCCCATAAACTGTCAAAAGAACAACCATGTATGTCTTGGAGAAAGTGTACCTAGAATATTTGTTGCAAACAAAGACGATAAATCTTCATCTCACATACTTTGGACATAGTGCTTTAAGCGTCTGTTCCTTAGAGAGGGACATCAAACTTGGAAAGGTGAAGGACAGTTAAAGAAATGAAGATCCACAACCAGATGAACTGACGCAGTGACTGCAGCAATAGGTTCAAATATATCAAAGATTGTGAGAACAGAGCAGGATAGCAAAGGGTTCCGATCTGTTGTTCATTAGATTGTTATGAATTATGCTCAATTTGCCAACACCGAACAAAAAAAACCAATTCATAGTAAGTTGACCAGGTTGCTGTTTTGTATAATTGTTGACAGAGCACATCTAGTTTATGTCTTTTTACCTGAAACACCTTAATTGGTATTCCAACAGTTCCTGGCTCCTTAGTTTTCCCAATGTCTTCAGTGAAGCTTAAACTTTTTCCATGGTTGTCATTGGATCTTGATTATATGCTACTTCCTGAAATGTTTAAATGTTGACCAATTTTTTGGGGTAAGTGACTGTGTATTCTTTCAATCTTATTTTAATATTTCTTTCATCATTAAATATAATACCCATGGAATCCTTCAGCATTACTACTTAATGCTTGAATTTGTCCTACAGTAAATGGAAAGTCATTATTCCCTTTTTTATTTATTTTTTTATTATTAATTTCAATGAACATTTACAGAGATACTCGATTTCCATTCATTCACTGTTGCACTTTTCTCCCTACCCACCCCCCATTCCATCCCCAGTTTGCTCTCCTCGTTGAAAAGTAAAAGAAAAATTCCTTCATTGGTACACAATCCCCCCACAGCACCCGACCTCCACCCCCACCCCCGAGTATACTCCACTCTGCAACCTTCATTCCGGACTCTTATGATAATCATAATGCCCGAAAATATATTGTTCTCTTTCATTTTTTAACTTCAACTCTGGGCACATTTCATTATAATACTTTGCTTTGTCTTCTAGAACTGCCCTTTGAAATCTGTTCAACTTACTTCAACATTTCTTCCCTCTGTTTTAGCATACATGTATTAGGACAATGTAGTAAAAGTTTCAAAGTCTCTTCTGACATCCATTTTTATCTTGTCTTCTTTTTGTAACAATCTTGTGCTTTCTTTATGAGTAATGCTCTTAATGTCATCCCACAACTCATTTGGTCTTTTTACTCACTAGTATTCAGTGTCAACAGTTATTATTGTTACATCTATTACATGTTCAATCAATTTTCTGAATGCAAATAAAGGTAGAATTCTTCAGTTCCCTCTTTTTTAAAAAATACATAGATTTTGGTGTGTATATTTGTATAATAGTTGTATTAACAGGACTTCCTGCTGTGTATATAGAAAGTATCCCATCATTCATAGCATTGTACTTCAGAATTTATTTGGAAATAACCCTTTTTACTATGAATGTGATATCGTTCCTCTTCAATTTGTTATTGCCTGCATATTAGATCACATAATTGATTTAAAATGGCCCCTAGCCATCCATCTCATCTCACTGATTCCTATGGGTTTCATCTGACTTTTGACTACTTAAAATTTTACTAGATTCATACTTCATACATTCTATGTTCCAGTTATGTCTGCAGTTATTTATCATTTTTTGAAAGACTTCCAATGTTAGAGGCTTATTTGCAGGCATTATTCAATGGTATTTCTTTGCCTTTCACTGGGTTTTTGAAGGACTGTTATTTCAGAAGTCAAAGACCAGTCCTGCTTCTTAGTCTATAATAGTCTGGTCACTTTGCTGAAACCTGTCCACTATCGGTGACTCTAAGGAGCTGTGCTTCCCTATCAAAGGCACACAATTCAACTCCAGCCAGCTATCTAAGGAATAAATATGAACAGTCTCCTCTCATGCAATTTACTACCTCAGAAAATCCACTGGAGCCATGAGTTGGCTCCAGCTTGACTCTGGTAAATACAGATGACACAGCTACCAGTATTACAGTAACACAGAAATCATCATAGTTCAGCAAAGAGAGACAATTATTGTGCCGATAAGCCAAAATTATAAAATAAACAACCATACAAATATTTAAAAACAAACCTACAAGTTACAGGAAGTAGAAAACAAGCTATCTACGTTAGGATAGTGTGGCTTCCAGCTCAGCTAAAGATTAGAATTGGAGTCGCGAACAAAGTCAGAGTTTCTGTTTGTCTGAGGGATGATCAAGGGCACAAGATGTGAGCTAGGTCATGAGTAGGGCGTCCTTAGGTCTAGGGTGCATTGAGGTTGTGATGAAGGCTAAGGTAGGGAACCCAGCCTAGAAAAAACTCTCTACTGGCTTCAGAGCAGCATTGGCTAGTCTGTCTGGTCAGAAATGGTGCCTGTGACAGTCCAGGGGTGGATGCACCCAAAGTGTCCAGTCAAAGATGACTGGCAAAAGTAGAGAGTCACTGCCAATCTGAGATATTCAAATGTGACCAAATGTGCCTGTTGAATGTGTTGGATAAAGGTATCTAAAAAAGAGAAGGGCTCCAGTCAGAAGACATGTCCCAAGTAATCTGAGGACTGATTACTGGCTAGGTGTGCCACTGTACACAGGCTCATAGAAGAATGCTCTGAATGTATCTTGATTCCAGATACACGGCATCCACATGACCAGAGGCAGAGCTGAGTCTTCTTGGGAGGAAGTCAGGACAGCAAACACTTCTTCCCATCTAATGTGTGGTGAGGGGGTCAAAGAGGGGCAATTATATCCTCAAGATGGCAGAAATACAGAGCCTTTGCATCAAAGAATCAAGAAAACAAAGACAGCAAATAAGGATTATAATTCTTCAAGCTATCAACAACAACATAGTGTTAAAAGAAAAGACTAGGAAACACTCTAATCATTGAAAGTAAAAATGGAAACAATAAGGAAAGCAAAGGAACACAGGATCATAAAGAGCACAGCCAAATTAAAGTGCTATCCACATGGTATGAGAACCTAGGATGTTAGGAATAGTGTCCACAATACAGAAAACGTACAGTTTCCCCCTTGTCTCTGCACCTTCACCTCCTGAGATCAGGCGAGTGATTTTATGATTTAGGTTAATATTTAGTGAACTATATATCACAGCTGTACAAAGATAGCTTGTATTTGAACCATAAGTAGGATGTTGCCATTGTTGTTGTTAGAGGCCATCAAGTTGACTACAAATTATAGCGACCAAATGTACAATAGTCTAAACCCCTTTCTGATCCAGCCATCCTCATAATCTCTTCACCTTTTTCTAAGCCTGTAGTTCCCTTCCAGGGATTGTTGCTACTGTTACATACCATTCAGTTGGGACAGACTCATAGCTAATCAGCAGGTTTCCAGAGACAGTGCACGGCCTTAGAGGCGATGGTCAATCTTTCTCCTACCAAGAACCTGGTTGATTCAAGCTACATGTCATTGGGTTGCCAGTGCACCTCCTCACCACCAGAACTGCTTGTTCCAAGGATTAGGAACTCCTAATAATATTCCTAAAATATGTGAACCTTCTTTCTCTCTGTCTTTCCTCCCCCGTCTCACCATCATTTCCATTAGGTAAACTAATAATTAATCAATTTTTATCAATTGTTGATTTTACAACTAACTTTTTTGTTGTTGATTTTTCACATTGCTTTTCTATTCTCTGCTTTGTTTATTTCAGCACTAATCATCTATACTATTTTCTCCTTTCTGCTTGCATTATATTCAATTTGTTCTTTTTTCCAGAACTTTAAGGTGAAAAATTAACTTAGTAAGTTGAGATCTTTCTTTTTCTTTTAATATAGACATTTCCAGCTTCCCTCAGAGTATTGCTTTTCCTGAATCCTGTCAATTTTTCCTTGATATGTTTTATTATTCATTCATACTAAAATATTTTCCATTTATTTTCTTAGTTCATCGATCTCTTGGTTATTTTTAAAATGTGTTCCTTAATTTCCATTTATTTGTGAATTACAGAAATGTTCCTGTGCCACTGATTTTTTTGTTGTTATTTTACTCTGTTTTGTTGAAAATACACATAGTAAGATTTTCAAGTTTATTGAGACTCATTTTTTTGCCCTTTTAAGTTCTATTCAGAAGAAAATTCCAGTGTAAATTGAGAAGATTATGTTTTCAGATCTCATTAGGTAAAGTGCTCTAATAAGTATGTGGTAAGTCTAATTGGATAATGTTCTTTAACTCATTTATTTTGTTACTGATCTTCTCTCTTTTTACTCTATTCATTATAAAACAATGAAGTGTTGAATATCCTCAGTTATTATTGTTGAAGTGTTTAGTCTATTTTCCCTAGAATTTTCAAGTGTGTTTTTACCCATGACAAACACAGCAGCTAACATTTCTTTGCAAACATTATATTATCTACAAATATCAACATATAATTAATCATTGGACTATGACAGGGAACTTAAAAACAAGTCATATTTTCTCTGATATTCAATAGTTGAAGAAAATGATATTAAAAAAGTGACAAAATATTGAGATCAAGTTGAAGTTGAGTTGGTGCTTTGACTTATTTGTTAATTTTAAATCTTGTGTGTTTTCCACCATGTGAAGGTGTACACTTCCTACTTCCCCTCTTCTCATGCATCAAGGAAAGGCTTCCATGATCATTCTTTATGGAAGAACTCTGGTCATGTTCACTTCTCTACTAATGCGATCTTACTTCTTTTCAGCATACTGATTTTGTAGTGGCCCAGTCCGTCTTCCACATAGGGCTGGCTGTACATTGATAATTCTCTTAAAATAATCTGGTATGAAATTCTACCAAGTCCCCCAATTAAATATAATGAGCTCTGCCCACCCACCTGTACATGCAAACACTTCCAGCTGGAAAGCAGCCATTTCTGCTACAATCATCTTCTCATGCCAAACCACCTCTATCGTACCCCAACCACAGTCCAATTCTTCACTTAGCAACTATGACATGGCAGGGTAGGCAAGAATTACACAGCAAGGGCTATTTAAAAATCTTTTCATAGTGACAAAGAAACAAAATTTGACCCACCTACAAGTCAGTAACTTGTTTTCATTTGCATCATGACAACAAAAGAAACAAACAAAAAGTATTACTCAATAGATTGACTGAATATATATGATTGGTTGTGTGTAGAGATACCTAATATTGTCTGAACAGAGCAAGGAACACTGAATAGTTCAAAATAAAAAAAACTGAGCATTACAGGAATTTATTCTTTCTCCATACTTTTTCATCTGTAAGCTGAACAGATCATACAGGAGGCTAAACTTTATGAAGAATGTGGAATTAAGTTTGGGGGAAGATTCATCAACAACCTATATTATGCATTTATGCAGCCTTGTTCACCAAAACCGAGGACTTGAAGTGTTTGCTGCAGAAGATCAGGACTGAAACTCTGAATATAGATCACATATCAACAACAAGAAAACAAAAATTCTCATCACTTGGACAATAGGCAGCATCATGATAGACAGAGAAAAGACTGAGGTTGTTAACAACTTCATTTTGCTTTCATTCACAATCAGTAGTCTTGGCACCAGTAGTTTGAACATCAAAAGACAATTTGCATTGGGAAAATTTGCTGTCAAGGACCTCTACAGAGTGCTAAAGAGCAGTGACATTACTCAGAGAGTAAAGTGTGCCTGATCCAGGACATTGTCTTCTCAATTACTTTCTGTGCATCTGAGAGTTAGACATTGACTGTGAATAACAGAAAAATGAATGCCTTTGAGCTGTGATGCTGGAGAAAAGTATTGAACATACTATAGACTTCAAACGGAACAAACAGGTCTATCCTGGAGACAGAGAAACTAGCTTGCTCCTTGGGCTCGCTCCTTGGAGGCAAGCATTTTGAAACTCCACTTCACAAACTTTGGGCAACGTGTCAGCAGGTACCAGTTGTGAAGAAGGACAATTATGCATGGAAGTGTATAGAGTCAGCTCAGGAAAGGAATACCCTAGATAAAATTGATTGACACAGTGACTGTGATAATGGGGTCAGAATGTGTCAAAAAATGTGAGATTGATTCAAGATTGGGCAAGGTTCAAACCATTGTTCATATGGTCACTATGATTTATGATCAACTCTACAGCCCATAACAATAATTACAATAGTGGTTCAAATAAATTCAAAAATAGTTTGAATCCACTAGAAGCTCCATAGGAGAGAGAAGAACAATTTCCTCCCATGTGACTTACAGCCTCTGAAAACCTACTGGAGGCTCCCCTGTGTATGAGTTGGTTCCGATTTGGAACGTAATAGACAATAGTAGTTCAATAAAATGAGAGTGAAAGAGTTAGAGTGTGGCTGCCAGTCCACCAGCAATTTAACAGCTACAACCTGATAGGAGTAAGCACGACGGAGACGCCACTCCGGGAGAGGATCAGAGAGTCAATTCAGCTCAACCTTATTAGAATAAGCACTGCACTTATATACACAGGAAGGTAGGATAGGGTAGGCTTACCAACGTGGGACATGTGGAGTGGTCAGGAGAACCTCAGCCTCGTGCGGATCACTCCTGGCTCAATAGACGGGGCAGCCGTCTTCCCAGGTGGCAAGCTTACTTGTGCCGGTAAAGCCAAACAAAGCGAAGCTTTCTCTACCCCGAATTAAAGGCCATTGGAAGGCTTGCACCTGTCTGGAGCTCAGCCATCTTCATCATCTCCAATATACTAGAGTCTATTGTTTCTCAGTACTGGGCCAATTGGCAGCATCAGTATGGATAGTGAAGAGATTGAGATAATTAACAGATTTAGATTACTTGGCTCCACAGTCAACACTCTTTGTAACAGCAGCCAGGATATCAAGAGACGAATTGTGTTGGGAAAGTAAGCTGAGGGACCTCTCAAGAGTACTGAAGAGCAACGATGTCAGGCTGGAGACTCAGGTGCGCCTGATCCAGGGCTATGTTGTTGTTGTTGTTGTTAAGTGCCATTGAGTTTCAGGCGACTCATAGCGACTCTATGAAGGAGAGTCCTCGACTCTTGGGTGCCTTTCATCCTCTTTCTAGTTTCATAGGTTTTCCCGAGGCAAGGTATTATGGAAGTTGATGCCACTCCTCCTTCAAGCAAGTTTTAATCAGGGAGCTCCACCCCACTCTTTGTCCGCATTGGGTAGCCAACCATTAACTCATTTGACACATCAGTGTCACAGTGTTCAGCCTCACGTAGTCTTCGCAATTACGTGCTATGCATAAGAGAGTTGGATAGTGAATAGGGATGATAGAGAATTGATGCCTTTGAGCTGTGGTGCTGGAGACAAGTGTTTAATATACCCTGGACTACTAGGAGAACAAACAGGCTTGTCCTGGAGAAGGTGAAGCCAGAATACTCCTTGGAGTAAAGGATTCTGAAGCTTCATCTAACATACTTTGGGCATGTTGCAAAGAGGGACTGGTCCTTGGTGAGGGACATCATGTTTGGCTGAGTAGAGGGGCGGCGAAGGAGAGGAAGACCTTTGATGAGATGGATTGATTCTGTGACTGGAGTGGTGGGAATGAGTGCATTTGAGATGGCTAGGTTGGCACAGGATAGAATAGAATAACGTTTAGAGCTATTGTAAATAGGGTCGCTATGAGTCACAAGTGACTCCATGGCACATAACAATAACAATAACATTGTTACAATCCCTGTGTCAATCTATCTTGTTGAGGGTCTTTCGCTTTTACACTGATCCTTCACCTTTCTAAGTATAATGTCCTTTTCCAAGGAGAGACCCCTCCTCACCACATGTGCAAAGTATAAGATAAATCTTCACCATCCTTTCTTCCAAGGAGCACTCTGCTTACACTTTCTCTGAAACAAACATTTTTTTGTTTGTTCTTTTGGCAGTCCATAGGATATTCATTACTTTGAATATAGACTGAGATATGAATTAAGGAAGAAGAAAAAAATCCAAGGTCATACAAAAGTAAAATTTAAAAAAAAGTAAAACAATAAGGACAAGGTAAGTTAAAACCAATTATCAACTATTATGCACAGAGCTGGACAACAAATAAGGATGACAGAAGAATTGATGCCTTTGAGTCATAGTACTGGATAAGAGTTTGAATATCCTTTGGGCTGCCAAAAAAAAAAAAAAGAGTTGCATCTTGGAAAAAGTGCAACTAGAGTACTACATAGAGGCAAAGATAGTGATGCTTCCTTTTTCATTCTTTGGACCTGTAGCTAGGCGAGGCTATTCCTTGGAAAAGGACCTCATTGTTGGAAAGATGGAGTATCGGGGAAGGAAAGAAAGACGCTCAATGAAATGGATTGACCTTGTGACTTTAGCAATGCCTTTAGAGAGCAGAGATGATAGGGCTGGCATGAGAAGGGCAGGATAAGCTGGCTATTTATAAGGTCAGTATTAGTCATCGCACTTTTATTAGTTTACTCATATTTTAAGTTCTATCCTGAAAACAATGTTGTGTGTGATAGGATATTATCTACACACCAGAATACCAGTTAATATAACAAGTATTCTAATGTATACTTCTACATCTAAGGCCAAAAAAGGAGGAAATTGAAAATTCTTACCAAATCTTGCAGTCCAAAATTGCCAAAAATGCAACAAGATGTGTTAATGATGTTGGTGACTGGAATGCAAGAGTTGGGAACAGTGAAGAAAGAATGTTGTTGTAGTTATTGATTACCTTTGAGTCAAGCACAACTCATAGCGACTCTAAGAACAAAAGTCCTGAAGTCCCTTTATAACTATCAACATTTATTAAAGTCCCTAGTTTTCAGAGGCATGTAGATGCCACTTCTGCTTCCAAGAAGGAATAGTAGTTAGAAAATATGTTCTTCATAATGGAAATGAGACAGGAAATATATCAAATTTGGTATTTTTAATTATTTATTCATTGCAAATACCTTTTTTAGAACACATAAATAGTGACTTTACACATGTACCTCACCTGCTGGGCT
>NW_006399845.1:3812038-3820757 GCF_000299155.1 Elephantulus edwardii | reverse complement strand
CTTCTTGAATAATTTGCTCAACACCCATACCCATTGAAAAAGTAGGGAGAAAGGACACAACTCTGATGCACATCTTTCTTAATTTAAAATCTTATAGTGTTCCCTTGCTTTGCTAGCAAATAGCCTCTTCAGCCAGGTATAAGTTTTGTATGAGAACAATTAGGTGCTCTGAGTTTCCCATTCTCAATGTTAGTCATAATTTCTTATGATCCACAAAGTCAAATAACTTTGTATGGTAAATAAAGCACAAATAGATGTTCTTCTGGTATTCTCGTTCAACCAAGAGCTATCTGACATAACAACGATACCCCCCAGTATCATAACCTCTTCTAAATTAAGCTTGTATTTCTGACAGGTCTCTGTCTGTGTACTGTTCTGGTCATATGTTTAATGATTTTCAATTGTATTTTGTTTGCATGTGAAATCAATGGCATTGTTTGATAATTTACATGTTCTGTTGGATCATCTTCCTTGAGATTAAGAGCAAATATGGATCTCTTCTATTATCCTCTAAATTTCACATTGTAGATTGATGAGTATGTCTAGGACTGCATTTGTTAGTTGAAACAAGTCAGTTGATTCCCTATCAGTTCCTGGGGCCTTATTTTTTTGCCAGCGCCTTTCGTCAGGTTGAAATTCTTCCTTCATTCCCATTGGCTCTTGATCATATGGCGCTTCCAGAAGTACTTCAGTGTCAGCCAATTATTTTTGGTACAATAATTCTTTGCATTCCCTTCATCTTCTTTTGATACTTTGAGCATCATTCAATATTTTACCACAGTATCTGTAAGCAGGAATGGCATCCACTTCCTAAACAACATGATCTGGAAACTCTATGAACTTTGAGAAATGATAATTATAGAAAGGCTTCAGGTCTTTTTTTCATAGGGTTGCTATGAGTCATGCTCGGCTAAACAGCAGTCAACAACAACATCTCTAAGTAGATCCCCGTGAATGTATAGATGATCTCAAATATAGATTTGATGCACTTAACACTACTGGCCAAAGACTAGATGAGTTGTCAGGTAACATCAAGGACATTATACAGTTGTCATTAAAAAGACAGGAAAGGGAAAAAAGACAATAAGGAAATAATTTGACATCAGAATTGGAGGACAACTTATCAACAACTTACTATATGGAAAATTTGTATTTTTTAAAATGAAATTTTATTATATACTGCTCTACTTAAAAGCTTGCATACATTCTATTTCACACATGATCTTTTCCATTTCCTTTCCCTCCCTCCATCCATCAAACTGCATGATCCTATGATTAATATCCCCTGGCCCATCCTCACTCCTCTGTGCTCATCTCCTGCTTCGGATCCTCATACTCTTTCTACAATAATTGTCATATACAATATTTGTCCTCATGAGACTGAGTTAGCTCACTTAGCATAATGCTCTTCAGTCCCACCCAAGTTAGGTAGTAATTTACAAAAATCATTGCTCTTGTGTGCTACATCGTATTCCATAGTGTAAATGTAGCATAATTTCTCAATCCATTTGATAGTATTTGAACATTTGGGCTGTTTCCATGTTCTTGCAATGGTAGATAATGGTACTATGAACATTGGTATACAAGTCTTCATTTGTGCCACAGTTCTCATTCTATTGGGGCATATTCCAAGCAGTGGAATAGCTGAGTCATACGGAATTTCTATGTTCAGCTTTTTGAGGAAGTGTCAAACTGCCTTCCAGAGTGGTTGTACCATTTTACAATCTCACCAACAATATATAAGTGTTCTTATCACCATGTCCTCATCAACATATATTACTTGCTTATCTGTTAAACATTGCCACTACTACTGGAGTGAGATGATATCTCATTGTGGTTTTGATTTGCATCTCTTTTATTGTCAGTGATTTTGAGTATTTATTCATGTGTTTGTAGACCATCTGTATATATTTGTTGGTGAAGAGTCTTCCCACGGCTTATGCCCATTTTGTAATTGTTAAAAAGACTGTCATCAATCTTTTTCTTGTGGACGCCTTGTAGGATTCTGTAAATTTTGTGTATGAGACACTTGCATGAAATTGTATTGTCAAATGTGTTGGTTTTTTTCCCCAGTCAGTGGGTTTTCTTTTCATTTTGTTGGAAATAGATTTTGATGCACCCAGGAATTTAATCTTTAGAAGGTCCCATTCATCAATTTTATCCTCTCCAGATTGTGCATTTCTGGCTGTATTTGGCAGTCTCTTCATACCATAGACTAGGCCATCTAAACTTGATCCCATTTTGTCTCTAATGAACTTTATGGTTTTGGGCTTTACTCCCAGGTTGATTTTTGAGGTTTTGGTTTTTTTTTATATTTTATTTTTGTGTGTGGTCTGAGATGTGGATGCTGTTTCAGCTTTCTGAAGATAGCAGTCCAGTTTTCCCAGCATATAGGCCAACGGAAAAGAACTGAGAAACCAGAAATGGGCCTATTTATCTATTGTCAACAGATATTCAACAAAGATATAAAGCCTATCAGGTGGGGAAATGAAAATCTCTTCAGTAAAACCTTATTTTTAGAAAGCCAAAGTATACTTACTGATTAAACGCAAACATTATAGTCTTTAATATGGATAATACCTCAATATAAGGGAAACAAAAATACTTATAACTAGTCCAAATACACTCCAGCATGACAAATAGAAAATATTAAAATTATCAGAGAATTAATTTTACTTAGATATACAATAAACAACAAAACCAGCAGTCAAGAAATCAGTGTATTTTAATGAGCAAATATGTTGCCAAAGATATTTTTAAAATTTTGATGAGAAAGAAGATATTTTCAGTTTACTCACATTGTACATATTGTATTATAGTAGTTTGATAATGCAAGATTACTTTCCTAATTATTGACTTCACTTGTGCCAAATGGCTAGGTAAGATTCTGCTATGGAGTTGAGTAGACACTTTTGAGTGGGAACACAGACAAGATGTGTAGGCCACTAAGGAGGGGATTGATCAGTTTTGCCATCCCACTGTGCTTAAATTTAGCAGGTATGGTGGCAGGAAAAACATAAAAAAAAATAAATATAGTAAAACAAAACAAAAACACCCCAACATGATTAGAACAAAAGAAGTTAGGAGTCCAGCACATCTTCACTTGGATCAGAGATTCCTTTATAAGTCTGGGGTCAAGATGAAAGAAACTATAGCAGAGAATCAGAAACCTGCATGAGAAAGAGTTGAACCTGGACTGCTTCACCACAGAACCGGAACCTTCACCAAGGCTTGCTGGAGTATTTGAGGATGGGCAGAAGAAGACACCATGATTAGGATGGCAGTTAGGAGATCAGGAGACATACTGCATTGGTACGTCTGGTGTCAGAGAGAGACCTCTCCAAAACACTACAGTGCAGTGATGTCAGTTTGAAAACAAAAGTGCACCTGATTCAGGCAAAGCTCTTTTCAGTCACTTGCTGTGCATTTGAGAATTGGACAATGAATAATGATGATAGAAAAAGAATTGATATCTTTGAGTTGTGATGTTAAAGAAGAATACCGATTATCCCATGGACTGCCAAGAAAACAAATGTATGTCAGGGGAGCTCTGGTGGCCTAGTGGCAAGGACCTGCAACTACCATCCCAGAGGCGGCACGGTTTGAATCCACCAGATGCTCTGCCGGAGAAGGAGGGACAATCTCCTCCTGTACCAGTCAGATCTGATTTGACGGTACACTTACACAAAAATAATAATAATTTTTTAAAAAAGTATGTCTTGGAGAAGGTACTGTCAGAGTATTCCTTAGAGGCCAAGATGGCAAATCTTCATCTCTCATATTTTGGGAATGTGATTAAGAGTAGCTGTTCCTTGGAAGGGGACATTGTGCTTGTAAAGATGGTGGAAAAGTGAAAGAGAGGAAGACCCTCAATAAAATGAATAGCCACAGTGTAGCAATGAGCTCCAGCATGTCAGAGTTGATGAGGACGGCACAGGAAAAGACACACTTCAGATCTATTTTTCATAGGTTCACTGAAAGTCATACATAGCACCTACTAAAAACAATTACAACAAAAGAGTTTTGTAACACTGTTCCAAAGCCACAAAATGGAAAGTCGGAGAGCTCCTGAGCACTTTTGAGAAGCTCTACTGACTAGACAATGGTATCCTATTTCAAATCTAAATTGCAAGTTGTTGCCTTTTACAATAAATCCCATAATTATGAGTATGGACTCTGAGCTCTTTGTGGCCATTATAATGAATTAGTAACTCAGTAGCAAAACAGCTAGAGCTCTGTGAGGGACTATTAGTATTATAGTTTATGAAACTAGGTTCAAGACCTGAAGCACTTGCTGCAGAAGGTCAAGGACTGTAGCCTTTAATATGGATTGAGGCTCAATATCAAGAAGACAAAGATTTTCATTACTGGACCAATTGGCAGCATCAGGATGGATGGTGAAGAGATTGAGACTCAAAAGCTTTAGTTTGCTTCACTCCATAGTCAACACTCTTAGCACCAGCAGCCAAGAAATTGAAATATGTATTTTGATGGGAAAGTCTGTTAGAGACCTCTCCAAAGTACTGAAGAGCAATGATTTCACTCTGGATACTAAGGTGTGCCTGATACATGCCACACATGGTCTTTGCAATCACTTGCTATGCGCCAGAGAGCTGGACAATGACTAGGAATGATAGAAGGAGAATTGATGCCATTGAGCTGTGGTGAATATACCATGGACTGCTAAGAAAACTAACAGATTCATCCTAGAGAGGGTGAAACCAGGCGGCTCCTTGAAGGCAAGGATTCTGAAGCTTATTCTGACATACTTTGGACATGTTGCGAGGAGAGATCAATCCTTGGAGAAGGACGTCATCCTTGGGAGTGTGGAGGAACAGTACAGGAGAGGAAGACCCTCTATGAGGTGGATTAATTCAACGACTAGGGTAATTTGAGTAGGTGTGTCAGAGACAGTGAGATTGGTGCAGGATAGAGCAGGGTTTAAGGCTGTTGTACATAGGGTCGATATGAGTTGCTGCCTATTTGACAGCACAAAATAACAACAGATTCAAGAGAACTGAGTCTTGTTTGACATAATTGAAGATTTCTGTGCTGTGGAAAGGGACTGTTTCCCCTTGTGGAACACAAATCCATGTTAATATCGAACAAGGAATAAGAAGTTGTCGAGGAAGGATTCTAACTGAATCATGAACTTTCAAAAGAGCAGATGTATCTGCCTGTAAGAAGTTTAGAAAAATGTTCCTTGAAAGCTTGCTATTAGGAGGAAGTAGTACTTTGACAAAAACATCGTTCTTGGTAAAGTGTAGGGTCCGTGAAAAAGAGGAAGCCCTTCAAGGAGATGTAATGACACCATGGTTGGAATAATGCGCTTCAGCCCAGAAGCAATTATCTTTATGCTGCAGGTTTGAGTAGTGTTTTAATCTGTTGTACATAGAATATCTGTGAACTGACTTGATGACACCTAAAAACAGCTACACATTAATATGAACAACATTCCAAAGAATTAATATATTAAGTGTTATTAGTTATATGAATTACCTGGAGCCCCTAATGCATGGCTTCTGGTAATGAAATACTATGTAACCATTCTGTTGCCATTGTTATGTGCCATCCACTTGCCTGTGACTCATAGCAACCCTGTGTACTCTTGTTTCTCTTCAGATCTTGTAGGATAGCTCTGAAGCCTACTCTGTCCTGAGTCAGTCTCAATACGCCCATTTCCCCAGTCACTGTATCAAGCCATCTCATCAGGGGTCTTCCTCTTCTGTGCTGTCCCTCCACCCTTCTGAGCATGATGCCCTTCTCTAAGGACCTGTCCCTCCTAGCCATGTGCCCAAAGAATGTAAGATGGGGCTTCAAAATCCTAGTCTCCAAGGAGAAACTTGATTTCACCATCTCCAAGACAGACCTATTTGTTTTCTTGGTAGTCCATGGTATGTTCAAGACTCTTCTCCAGCACCACAACTCAAAGACATCAATTCTTCTGTCATCCTTAGTCAGTGTCCAGCTCTCTGATGCATAGCAAGTAATTGCCAAAGACCGTGACCTGTTTCTGGCAGAGAACAACGTTTCCATTTATAATAAATTTCAACTCTTATTTGTCATAATATTTAGGAATTCTATACCCATTTTTGCAGAGGTTGTCAGATGTCCAAATTCCTAGAAAAAGACAACATGCTGAGAAAAGTAGAGAGTCAGAGAAAGAAAGGACAAGATTGATTGGCATAGTGAGTACAACAACGAGCTTAAGCATGATAGAAATCAAGGACGGTACAAATAGGGCAAGTTTTTAATCTTTTGTTCACAGAGTTACTATGAGTCATAATCTACCCAATAGCACCTAACAATATCTAATATATATGCAAGCTATTTTCTTTGCTTGATAAGCTAATTTCCTTTACCACCAGATTTCTTCAAAATCAATGTTTTTCTCATTTTTTCTATGATGCATAAACATGATATTTTTTGGAAGATATGTGGTAGGAGGGATAAGCAAGTTTAAAACTTGTGTGTTCATTTTGTAAAAATTAGAGTTTTGCAAAAAATGCATATGACTATTCAAAACCTTCTATTCATAATAACTTAATGCTGGAAATAACTTATATATAAACTAGTAAAACATTTTAAGACATTTTCAATAGGAAAAGAATAAACAACTTATACTCTATTTGTTGAATGGAATCTAGTCAGCAATGAATGGGAATAGACTATTTAACAACCAACATAACTAAACACCACAAAACATTAATCCACATGAGAGAAGGTAGATGAATGTGTACTTGTTGTTACTGTTGTTGTGTGCTGTTGAGTCAGAACTGACCCGCAGCGGACTCTCAGAGCGTTTTCAGAGGCAGTTAATCACACAGGAGGAGACTGCTCATCCTTTTCCCATAGAGCATCTGATGGACTTGAATCGTGTGCCTTCGGGATTGCAGTTCAGCTTCTTACCATGATTTTATTCATATGAAATTTTGATAAAGAGAAATGTAATGTGATAGAGGGTAATTACCTTTAAAAGAAATTTTTGAAGTGACAGAGATACTGTTTATCTTGATAAAGGGGAACACTCTAAGGTACACTCTGGCTGATATAAGTTTAATAAAACTTTTCCTCTGGGTCCTGAAAATGGGTGTATTTTATTAGGTATATATTATATCGCATAATGTTGATTTTAAAAAAACACAACAAAAGAACTTAAACTCTTCACTCTTAATTGGACAATATGCAATTAAAACATTAGTTGGACAGATAATAGACCCAAATATTTTATCAGAGTCTAAAATTAGTGACTTTATGATTCTCCTAGAAAATAACTGATGGATTCCAACAGCATGCCTTTGGATAGGCAACAGAGCAGACAGAGCTTCTAGACATGTGTAAATGTTGATGTTGCTGTTTTATGCACCTTTGAGTTGGAATTGATGCGTAGCTGACCCTCCAGTGAGTTTTCAGAGATAATAAATCACACAGAAGGAGAATGTTCATTTTTCTCCTATGAAGCAATTGATAGATTAGAATTCCATGCCTTTAGGTTGATAAGGTAACTCCTTTCCACAAAGCCACCAGAGCTTTCCTTATGTGTAAAAGTGTGTTTTTGTGCCACATATACTTTTTTTTTTATTATGTGTTGTAGCAACTCACAGCAATCCTATAAACAACAGATTAGAACCTGGCCCTATCTTATGCCAATATACTTAAACTCAATTTTATGGTCACTTGTTGACGTTGTTAGTAGGTGCTGTCCAGCTGATTGAAACTCATAGCAAAAATGAACAAACCTGAACGCTAGCTTAACCTGTGCCATCCTCATTATCTCTGTCATAATTGAGCCCATTGTTGCAGTTTTTGTGTCCATCCATCTGACTGAGGATCTTCTTCTCCTTCACTGACTCTTCACCTTTGCAAGCATGAAGACCCTTTCCAAGAAATAACACCCTCCTAAGTGTGCTGAACATATAATGGACTGTCAATAAAACCCAAACAACCAAATATGAAGGTGTAGTCAAGTGCTCTTGAAGGCAAAGTTTAATGACTCTTTGTCTCCCATCCTTTGGGCATGATGCTAGGAGAGGTAATTCTCTGAAGAGGGACATCATGCTTAGGAAGGTGGAAAGCAAAAGAAAGAAAAACCCTCAACCAGGTGATTTGACACAATGATTGTGACAATGTACTTCAATGTGTCAGAGGTTGTGAGGATAGCACAAGATAGAAAGGTGTTCAGAGCAATTGTTCATAATGTCACTATGAGTCATGCTCGACTCAATGGCACCTAACAACAACAACAGCAACACTGTGCTTAAAGTATGTGAGCCAAGTATTTGCCATCATTGTCTTCAAGAAGAACTCTGGCTGCATTTTCTCCAACACGTATTTGTTTGTTGTTTGTGCAATACATAGGATATTTAATACTCTTCTCCAACACTATGGCTAAAAGGTATCTACTTTTCTGTCATCCTTATTTATTGTCCAGCTCTGAAATAGATAGTAAGCGATTAAAAAGAGCATGACCTGAGTCAGGTGAACCTTAGTCTTTAAAATGACATCGCTTGTTTTCAATGCAGCATAGTATTCCATTGTTTGAATATACCACAGCTTCTCCATCCATTTGTTTGTTGATGGGCACCTGGGTTGTTTCCAACTCCTTGCTATTGTGAACAGAGCCGCAATAAACATGGGTGTGCATATATCTGCTTGGATGTCAGTTATGGTCTCTTTGGGATATATTCCCAGTAGTGGAATTGCAACATTATTCAAAATG
>NW_006399845.1:3795393-3811813 GCF_000299155.1 Elephantulus edwardii | reverse complement strand
TTTACTTTTGAAAGAGAGGAGCAAACTGGGGTGGGGGGGAGGGCTGGGCGGGGAGAAAAGTGCAGCAATGAATGAATGGAAATCCAAAATCTCTATAAATGCTCATTAAAATTATTTAAAAAAGGAAAAAAAAACAAATAAAAAAGCTATTAACTCTTATTATCTGTAAAAATCAGCTAATTTATGGCTAGCCAAATGTCGGACTGTGAGAAAGCACACTATTTCTTCCTAAAGAATGTACTTCTCAAAAGCCATTTACAGGATTTCCATGCAAGCTAACTGTAAAAGAGGTATATGTGGTAGGCAGTGAAGGGAATATTTATATCTGGAAGATATAGAAATTATAACAATAATTAAAGGTTTTTCAATTCTACAAATTTTTAATTTGTATCCTCCATCCTTGATTTGATTTCATAATAAATATTCAAACATACACAAGTATAGATATGCTTATATGTATACACACAAATTGACTTGAGTTTTAAACTATTTGTTTAAGAGTATCACTATGTGATAGTCTTATTGTAAATATCTGTATGTATTGCAAATGCAAATCTAACAAGCCATTCTTTAAATAAAGTCTGCTGGATCTAAAAAAAAAAATAACAAAACAAAAAACCAAAAACAATGACATCGCTGTTCTTCAGGACTTTGGAAAGACTACTGATAGCAGACTTTCCTAGTAGAAGATTTTTTTTTCTTGGATGCTTTTACTAAGAGTGTTGACTGTGGATTCAAGTAAGACAATATTGTTAATGATTTCAATCTTTTTCCATCTATCGTGATGTTACCTATCATCCCAGTGATGAGGAGTCTTAGGGTTTTTTGAGGTTGAGATGTAATACATAATCAAGGATTAGTCCTTGCTCTCTCACAGCAAGCCTTTAAAGTCCTCCTCAAGTTTGGTAAGCAAGGTTATGTAATCTGCATAATGTAGGTTGTTGATCAACCTTCCTGATCCTGATGCCATATTCTTCTTAACAAAGTTCTCACAGAAACAAAATGCAATCATTAAAGAAAACGGTTTGTTTGCTTATTGATTGACTAGGTAGGTATACCATGAAGTGTTTGTGCATATTGTTTGGAAAACAGCCTCTTGGTCTAGGTATAGGTTTCATATGAGCATAATTAACTATACTGGGATTTCTGGTCTCAGTTTTAGCCATAATTTATTACGATCCACAATGTTAAATGCTTTCCATAGTATATAAAGCACAAATGAACATTCTTCTGCTATCTTCTTGCAGCCAAGGTACATCTGATATCAGCATTTAGTGCCATGGCCTGTTCATCTTGAAATTCTGTTAATGTGCTGTTAAAGCTACTTTTGGATGATCCTCAGCAATATTTTGCTTCCGTATGACATTAATGATCTTTTTCACTCATTTCCATATCCTTTTGGATCACATTTATTGAGCATGAAAACAAATGCAGAGCTCTTAAGTTGACCAGGTAGTTGTCCTCTAAATTTTCTGACACGACCTGTAGCACTTCCACAGCTGCATCTTAGTTAAATCATTGAATTGATATCTCATTTATTTTTTGGGAACATGGATCTTTGTGGCTGGTGGTCTAGTTGATAGGGAAGTGCGTTGTCAACCCAAAGACTGGGTGTTTGAATCCACCAGCTGCTCCCCAAAAGAAAAACAAGCAATCTCCTCTCATGTAATTTATATCCTCTGAAAACCTGCTGGAGAGTCAGCTATGAGTTGTTTCTTTGTACAGTCATCAGATTAGTCTAAAAGCAGAAACTTAAATCCATTTAAAAGACTTGACATGAGTTTACAAACCATATTGTTTTGTTTTCTTTTACTTTAAATGATTTTTAATTTAACTTCTATTGTGACCTAGCCATATACAAGTTTTTTCTCTGAGGTCTGGCAAATATAGAATATGTAATCTATTCCCAAAGCGTCCTTTTAGTTGTTCTAGTCAAATAGATGCAAGATGCAATAGTTTGTGCCAAAGAAAGCTCTTAAAACATCATGATCAATAGACTTTTACAATATTACATTTTATCTTACAACGGATCATTTCAACAGACTCTCAGAAAAGGACAGGACTGAGGAAACAATTTTATTAACATAGAAAATCTTATCATCATCCAGAGATAATTTTGACTGATAATGTAATCCCATTTGTTTCATGAACCTATTGCTGCCAAATTCTCCATTCTATATTTCCCTTTTCTAACTACTATGACGGACTTTAATCTAAATATAAATTTTGTAATTTTTGGTACTTGCTCACAACAGCTCAAGAGTACAAACATTTGTTTCATATCTTTCTGTAACAATGGATTATTTCCCAGATATTAGCCCAGAAATCTCTAACTCTCAAAACCATTGTCTGCTTTTGTTCAAGCATACTGAATCATTTTACTCTACATCAAAGGCAAAACTTGTAGTTGAAAACAGCCACACAATGATAGAATTCTAGTTTAAGTGTGAAGGATGTAAAGGATGGAAGACCTACGAGGAAAGGAGAGATCACTTAGATATAATGTAGTAAAGATGAATGAGAAGGAAATGAATAAAGAGTTCTAACAAGGGTCTCAAAATCAAATTATTCATATCCTAAAGTGATAATATAAATATTTGGTGCAGTTTGGGAATCACAGGAGAGGGTGAGGACTGGAATAAACTGAACTTTCTGCTCTATTTAAAGATATCGACAATGCTTATTCCAGCCAATTTTTGCCTGTAGGAATGTGGTCCAGTGTTGTCATATTTAATTTTTAAGGGTAGCAGGAAATACAGATTCTATGCAAAATTTCTCAAATTTAAAACGTTGTAAAACTGGATACTCAAAATCATTTGTGTCAGAAACACATCGTACAATTTCAGGGAGAATAGACCAAAAGTTCATGACCCTGGTTTTGAGTATGTTGTTGTTATTGTTGTTAAGTTCCAATGAGTCCAGGATGACTCAGTGACCAGTGAACAACAAATCTGAACCCTGTCCTGTCCTGTGTCATCCTGCTCATCTCTGATATACATTAGCCCACTGATGCAGCCTCTGGGTCAGTTCATCTCATTGTAAGCCTGCCTTCCTTTCTTTAACTGATCCTTCCCTTTTCCAACCAAAATGTCCTTTTCCAAGGAATAGGCTCTCCTAACAACATGGCAAAAGTAGCTGAGCTGAAGCTTTCCCATCCTTGCCTCTAAATAGCACTTTGGCTGCAAAAATTGTGAAAAGATAATTGGCAGTTTTTGTCTGAGGTCACTGTCTAAATTGTGATTTCAACAATGGAAATGGGATCTCAAAATTAAGGAGGTATATGTATGTGTGTGTAATGACACTGAGTATATTGATTCTGAGGTCCTTGTGTGAGTAAACAAATGGAAGTGATCTTGAAGGTTCTGGAATGTTAGTCTCTAAACTCTTGTCAGAGCAGGATGATAGGAAATTATATGTTTTACTGAGATTGTGGGTTTTGTTTATGGTACCTATCCAAACAAAATCAAATTTAGTTTCCTTACGCCACTCAGGTTGGTCATTTCAACAAATAGTTAGCAATTGCAGTGGCTTGTTTACAGTAAAATTGCTAGTACAATTGTTTCTATGCAATCCCACAGTTCCTGGGCTTACTCTCATTCTTTTCATTGGTATAAAGAAATCTAATGGGAGAAAAAACAATTGACTGCATCATGAGTCTTTGTCGACAAGCTGTATGAAAAATATTAATCTGTATACATAGTAGTTTCCTCTCTTTTCAAAGAAAATAAGATTTCATACTGCAGATTTCTTCTTAGCAATCCTTTTTGGATAAGACTTAGAAAAATTATTTTTATGCTTAGCTTTTTGGGCTTTCTAGAAAATCTCTCTCACTCTTTAAATATTTAAATCTTACTCATTTTTATATTATTAATTTTTGGCCAAGTATCAAAGTCTAAATTGTCTAGTATACCTTTGTACTGACTGGCTGTGAAAGATTTCTTTCCCCCTTATTCTTGTCTTCTGTAGATATTTATTGTAATATGTGATGGAAATTTTGTTTTTCTGAAGTTGTGAGAGGCTTTTAGATAGTACAAAATGTTAAGCCCCCCACTAACAAATGAACTGCTGGAAGTTTAAATCTACTTAGCAGCAAGTTGATCTGCTTCCAAAAGATCACAATCATTTAACATACAATGGAATAATTTTCCACTCTACAGACAGTAGTCATCTGAGTCAGAATCAGCATGACAACAAGAATTGGGGGAGGGAGAGGTTAAAAATATCGTATAATGGATAGTAGATTTTTAGAAGATTTTTAGTAGTTATTGTTGGTAAGTGTTACTGAGTATGATTTACACTTACCTTATGCCATCCTTGTCATGCCTGACATACTTGGATCCAATGCCACAGACTCTATCAATCCATCTCAATGAGGGTCTTCCTCTCTTGCACTGACCTTCCACCTTTCTAAGTGAGAAACCCCTTTCCAAGAAATAGCCTCTCCTAACAACATCAGCAAATTACATGAGACAAAGTTTCATCATCCTTGTTCCAAAAAGCACTTTGATTTCACTTTTTCTAAGACTTATCTGTCCTTTTTACAATACATGGGATATTCCTTACTCTTGTCCAATATTACAACTCAAAAGCATCAATTCTTCTGTCATCCTTAGTCATTGTTCAGCTCTCCCATGTATAGCACATGATTGGAAAGACCACAGCTTGAATCAGGCTCACCTTTGTCTTCAAACTGACTTAATTATTCTTCAAGATTTTGGGGAGGTCCCTGACAGCAAACTTTCACAATGCTGTACTTCTCCTATCTCTTACCTGCTGGGACAAAGGGTGATGAAATTGTTGTGAATGTCAATCTTTTCTCCATTTATTGTAATTTGTCTGTTGGTTGTAAAGATTTTTGTTTCCTTAATGTTGAGATGCAATCTATACTGAATATCTTTGATCTTCTGGAGAAAGTGTCTTCAGTCTTCTTCATTTTCACCAACCCAAGGTTGTGCCATTTGAATATAACACATTGCTGTTGATGATCCTCCAATCCTGTCGCCATATTCTTCTTTATAAAGTCTAGATGTTTGAATGTTTTGTTGGACAATTTACATTAAGTTATTGAAATGAAATCAAATTTTTAACATAGGAAAGGTGTCAGTTCTTCACATTAAATTTAGGGCAATTTCTGTCAAAGTCCACTATTTATAAAATGACACAGGAAAGTATATTCTAAAATAAGGATTCAGAACAGCTAATCAATTGTAGATCATGAATTTAAAATGAAAACATAAACTATAAACTTCTAGGAAAAACATATAGGAGAACTGCGGTGTGCTGCTTTACCAACAGTGTGTGTTTAGCAGTTTGGATTCAAGCAGCTCTATTAGACAGACATGGGCAGTTTTCTCTCATGAAGATTTACAGCTTTGGACACTGAATGGAATGTCACTATATGACTCAATGACAGTGGTTTTCTAAGGGCAGTTTTTGTTCAATGTGCAAAACAAAAACCTAATTTATGAAAGAGGAAAAAATTGAGAAATTTTATCTTACCAAAAGCAGTCACTTTATTGAGAAGAGAAAAATACCAAACAAACCACAAAACAAAAAAAAATACTTTAAAATAAAAAAAACCAAATTATATTATGGGAAGAATTATTTGCAAATTATATAACCAATACGATTCTTCTGGAAATATATGACGTAAGTACAAAAACCCCTGAATTATATCTGGAATATTTCAAAAGCCTCAAAATCCAACTATAGAAAATCAAATAAAAGATAAAAACAAAAGCACATAATTCTCTTTTTAAGATGTATATGATCACAAGTAATTAAAAGTATAAGGATTTACAAAATCTTAATTAAAGAGATTCAGGTATATTATCAAACTTTGGGATTGGTACAAGCAAGATGTTACAAATAATCTTTAAGTGACTAGGCCAGTTTAAGAAGTATTGTGATGAATAACTCAGTTATGACCAGTAACTGGTAGCTAAACCTTATTTTAAAGTAATTGAAATTATTTTAGTTTTAATACCTACTTTATAATGATAATATTAATTAGGTTTTTAAAAAAAAACCCAAAACACACCACACACAATAAAGACTCATGCTGTCACAGAATTTATAGTATAGCAACATGGATATGAGAGGGGCTTTTTTTGTTTTTTATCCCCTCTTTTTTTTTAATTAATTTTAATGCAAGTTTACAGAGACTTTGGATTTCCATTCGTTCATTGCTGCACTTTTCTGCCTGCCCAAACTCCTCCCCCTATTCGCTCTTCTCTTTGAAAAGTAAAAGAAAAATTCTTTCATTGTTATACAATCTCCCCTCCCCCCCCAAGTCCATTTCACTATGCAGCCTTTATTTTGAAAAGTAAAAGAAAAATTCTTTCTTTGTTATAAAATCCTTGCCCCCAAGTCCACTCCATTATGCAGCCTTCATTCTGGACTCCTGTCATGGCAATAATACCTAATCATATATCCCTTTGAAACAGTTCTCTCCCTCATCAATGCAGTATACATAATTTATCCTGTCTTTCTCAGTCTTCCCCCAACCCCAATGCCAGTCCCGTTTTACAACAGTGGCACTATTCAGTATTTGTCCTTTTGTGACTGAGATATTTCACTCAGCATAATGTCCTCCAGGGTGACCCATTTTGAATAATATTTCATGAGTTCCTTCCTGTTTTTTCCTGCAGCGTAATATTCCGTTGTGCGAGTATACCACAACTTCTCTATCCATTTGTATGTTGATGGACACTTAGGTTATTTCCAACTCTTTGCTATTGTGAACAAAGCCAAAATAAACATCTGTGTGCATATATCTGCTTGGGTGGAAGTTATTGTTTCTTTGGGGTATATTACCAGTAGTGGAATTGCTGGGTCAAATGATATTTCTATTTGTAACTTTTTGAGAAAATGCCATACTTCCTTCCATAGTGGTTGTACCATTTTACACTTCCACCAACAATGGATAAAGGTTCCAGTTTCTCCACAACCTTGCCAACATTTGTCGTTTGTTGTTCTTTTAAATTTTGCTATTCTTACTGGGATGAGATGATATCTCATAGTTGTTTTAATATGAGAGTTTTTAATATCTGATTTTTTTTACAAATTTGCACAAATGATTTTTTTACGTTCATAAATCATTACAGCTATTCCAAATATAAAGAAAAACAGGAATAGGGAGCATTGAGAGGAGAATTGCTAAATTAGGCAAGTAGTTTTTTGTGAGTTAGATAGGGTCTGTTTTTCAAAAAATCTTTTAATTGTGATTTTAACAAAGTTTACAGAAAACTTGGATTTTCATTAGTTCATTATTGCACATTCTCCTCCATCCTCTTCCCCTTCCCCCTCTTAGTTCACTTTCTTTTTTTAAATGTTTACTCACTGTTGCACAATTTTCACCCTCCTCCCCTTCCCCTCTCTGTCCCCTAGTTCTCTTTGCAATGGATCTCTTATTCTGCACTGTTGTCTTAGGTATAATGCCTAATCACACATTCCTTTTAAACAGTTCTGTCCCTCATTTGTTCCAATACAGCGTTCATTATCTATCCACTCTTTTCCTATTCTCCCAATCCCCTATGTCACTCCTGTTCTGCTTGCCTGAGTAGTTAGTCTCTTAAAACATGATCAGTTAGCATATATGATAATTCTATTTTCAGAGTTGTATCTTTAAAGGACTAATTTTTTCAGCAGTACTAACAAAACACAACTCAGTAAGCTGCCAACGATTATGTTACAATGGATCATTGTCTTCAAGATGACCAGCTTACTTATTTTCAAATACATATTATATGTAGGCTGTATATATAGTAGGCTGTTCAAATAAAAGTTTCTAAGCAATCATAATCATGGATTGATTAAAATATTTAAAGCATAGAGGGAGGGAGAGCTGTATGTAAAAATACCCAATGTTTCAGTGCTATCTAATTATTTACAAGAATGACTGGGAGGCATTGCAATTTTGTTCTGCTGGAATGATCATGAGGTAAGTACAAAGAAACCTGAATTACACAGTCTGTGTTCACAAGTAGATGGTACAACTTACTGTCTTTGTAACTTTGGGAGAGTTATTCAACTTGTGAAGCTCAGATTTTACCTTGGACAATGGAGATAATATTAATCAATATCAAACATATGGAGGTAAATGACAACAACATAATGAGGATTTGGTTGATGTCTCCAATTAATATGGAGTCACTGAGTATTGATTATTATTGTTGCTCTGACTATTGCTCTTATTTTAATTACAGGAGTCTAAAGTATAGACTATAATGTCTTATTACCAAAGGTGAGTGCTGTGAATTGCCTCAGATACTAACCGTCAATAATAATAATAATAATGTTAATTAATAACAATAATAATAATAAACAATAATTCCTCTTGCATGAATTTATTACAATTTCTCAGTCCATTCAGTTTTAGATCTCTTTGAAACCATCAACCAAGCAGAAGTCCTCTAAATTTTCTGGCGTAGATTGGTGAGCGCACCCAGGGCTGCATCTGTTAATTGAAACAAGTCAGTTGGTATCCCATCGATTCCTGGGCCTTACTTTTCCAATGTTTTCGATGCAGCTTTCGCTTCCCCTTTCATTATTATTGGATCCTGTTTATACTGTACTTCCTGAATTATTTTTCATATAGTGATTCTGTGTATTCCCTCCATCTTCTTTCTGGATTATTCAATAGGTGTTGTTAGGTGTTGTTCAGTCAAGTGCAAATAATAGGGACCCTAGAAAGAACAGACATGAACGCTGTTCTGTCCTGTGTCATCTTCACACCTCCTGACAAACTAGTGATCTTTGTAGCAGTCACCATGTAAATCCACCTGTTTGAGGGTCTTCCTGTCCTTTATCGACTCTCTGCTTTTCTGAACATCATGTCTCTCTCCAGGGAATAGCCCCTCCTAGCAATATCCTAAAGTATGTGAGGCAAAGCCTTATCATCTTTGCCTCCAAAAAGTAATCTGGCTGTACTATCTCCAAGATATATTTATTTATTCTTTTGGAAGTCCATGTTCAGTACTCTTCTCCAACACCACAGCTCAAAGGCATCAATTCTTCTATCATTTCTAGTCATTATCCAGCTCTCTGATGCTTAGCAAGTCATATGGCCTGGATCAGGCACAACTTAGTCTCTAGACTGACATCGTTATTTTTTAGTACTCTGGAGAGGGCCCTGACAGCAGATTTTCCCAATGTAATTTGGTTTTTCATTTCCTGCCTCCAGTACCAAGAGTGTTGATTGTGGAGTCATGCAAACTAAAGCTGTTAATAATCACAATCTCTTCATTGTCTATAATGATGCTGGCAATTGGAGATTTCAGTGGTGAAAATCTTTGTTACCTTTATGTTGAGCTTCAATCCTTATTGAAGACTGCAGTCCTTGACCTTCTGTAGCAAATGCCTCAGATCTGCTTCTGTTTCAGCAAGCAGGATTGTGTCATCTGCATAATGCAGGTGTTTGATGAGTCTTCCTCCAATCCTGATGCCACTTTCCTCCTCATAGAGCCCAGCCTCCTGGATGATCTTTTTCACATATAGATTGAAAAGGTATGGAGATAAGATGTATCCCTACTGTACCATATTTCCTGATTTTGAACCATATGGTGTTTCCTTGCTCTGTTCTGATGACTGCTTCCTGGTCCAAGTGTAGGTTTCACATAAGCCCAATCACATTTTCTGGGATTCTCATTTTTCTTAGAGTCAGCCAGAGTTTGTTGTGATTCACACAGTCAAATGTCGTTGCATAGTCAATGAAACACAGATAGACATGTCTCTAGTATTCTCTGCTTTCAGTCAAAACACGTCTAACATTAGCTATAATATTCCTAGTACCTCTTCTAAAACCAATCTGAATATCTGGCAGTTCTTCATTAATGTGCTCTTCCAGTCATTTTTGGATAATTTTCTGCAGAATCTTGCTTGTATGTTATATTAATGATATTTTTCAATAATTTTCACTCTGTAGGGTCACCTTTTTTTGGAATGGGAACATACATGGATCTCTCCCAATAATCAATTGTCCAAGTGGTTGTCCTCATTGACTGGGGTAACGGGGTGTGTGTGTGCTAGAGATGATGAAGTTGGCTCAGGATAGTGCAGTGTTCAGAGCTGTACATAAGGTCGCTGTGAGTCACAAGAGACTTGATTACACTTAAAAACAACAATTCTTTCAAGTCAAGATTTTTTAAAAAAAAACTCTTAAGCTCAATTGTATAATTAATATTGTGCTTCAGCCAGGTTTATATCTACACTGTCTCCGAATTCATTTTTGATCATTGAAATTTTCTTTATACAGTGCTATTATTTAAAAAAATGCATCATTGCTGAATTAGATGTGATTATGTTTTCTGGTTGAGAGGTATTTAATGTCAGTGTCACATAAAGGAGTTTTATTTTTTAATGCAAAACAATTTTTCTCACTACTTAAGTAAGATCAGATGCAAATTTAAGATGATGGTTCCCAAATTATAATAGAAATATCCATCCCTCAACAAAAGAAATGAAAAAAAACAATGTCAAAGAAAATAGGAAAAAAAGTTTCTATCTCAAAGTTCGTGCTATTATACATTATTATGGTTATTCAACAACCTCTTCTTATGCTTAAAATAAACCAATTAAGCCTGAGATAAATTATTGTGAAAATAAATAAAACAATAAAAATACATTTAAAAAGTAAAAATAAATGGCCAGGACAGGGATATTGATGGCTTAGGATCTAGGGTTGAAGCATCATCATAATTAGGTTGTTTGTTTCATTTCTTAACTGTTTCCTCATAATGACTATATTTTTAGGCAATTAAGGACTAGTTTTTAATAAAATAATTTTTAATTATCAGAGGTCTTTGAGGGCAAAATGGATAACACAAGCCCCAGACTTGTTTATAAATTTTATGTATTATTTCTCTGAAAAGTAAGTGTTTTTCCCCCCAAAAGTCTTAAGGGAAGGTTCTTTCCGAGTTATGTGTCTATTATTTAACCAGTGACCATGGCCAGGCAGAAGGAGTTTTCTGCTTGGCCAGGCATGGGTTACTTGCCTGCCTGTAGAGATGATAAGGCTGGTAGTTCTCAGAGATGGAGAGTGCTGTAAAAAGAATAGCACGAGCAAAGAATATGTGCTGAGAAAGATTGCAACAGCCTACAGAAAAGTAAATGATTGCTTCCACAGTGGTGTCCAGGGAACAATTAGAAGCATAATGAAAGATGACAGTGGAGGGGCAGTATGGAACCACAATATGGAAAATGCTAGGCCAATATTTGAGGATTTTTTTTACAGGCTATAGAAAGTTTTTATAATTTTCAGTTGGAAAAATTAGGTATGTGCTTTAAGGATTTACTTTGGTCAGATTTTTAAGACAGATTGAACTGAGGAGACATTAGAGACATGGGCTCTTGCTTGCCTGAAGGTAGAAGGCAATTGACAGACTAATAATTTTCAAATATTCTTTCTAAACATAATTAAAAAGCAAAAGAAGTAAAAAAAAATCTAATAACTTTATATTTGGCTTTACAGCTTGAATAGTCATTCTTTAGTTTGTTGTTATTTTCGTGCATATATTGGGGGGTGGGAAGTTAGTTATGTGTAGGTGTACATTTCTAGCCTATAAAAAGTATTGTAAGAACAACTCATTAACTATTACTCAAATGTGTCTCTATGTGCCTTGGTGGCAAAAAGTCTATGCTCTGTTATTCTATAGCTTTAAGCAAGGTTTCAGAGATAAAGCATAAATTCACTAAATATATTTTTCACAGAAAAAAAAAAGTACAAGAGATACTCTGTTCTATGTTTCTCGCCCAATCTTCAGCTCTTGCCTAGTCCCAATGAACACACAGCAGGTGGTCAGAAAATACATCAAGGAAGGTGGCCAGAATGTCATGATGTTTCACATGGAAATTATCCATTTGCAGCTGCACTTAGAAGATTAATGAGGAAATGGGTGTACACAGAAAACATCTAAATGACTATTATATTTTTACATTTGGAAACTGCTAGTGACACAGGCCCACACCATCTGTTGGCTTGGCAGCTGGGACAGTTGACAACATCGCTTAACAGAAAAGCCAGGATTCACTTTTGGGAGGATAAAAGCACAATTAAGCATGACTGAGAGATCTTGTGAATGTGATTATGATGGCAAGCTGAGAATCAGCTTTCATGATTTTGATGCTTATCCATAGTTTGCACCGGGGAGCTCTGATGGCTTAGTGGTGCATAGGGAGTTGTGCTGCTTGCTAATGAAAAAAGGTGGACAACCTCTTCCTGTGCAACTTACAGCCACAGAAAACCAGTGGTGGGGGACTGAAGCGGGGGTAGATGTGTGAGCTATGAGTTGGTTCCAACTCAACTGTATTGAGAGACCCACAGCTTGCAGCTTGGTAATCTCCCCACCCCCAGCACAATCTTTTCATTTCTCTTTACCCCCTGATGAACACTATTTTGAGCAAGTTGGTCAAACTCAGGCCATAAGCATTTCTTTTTTATCATATATTTTCCCCCATTTAAACTTTGCTGAGCCCAACTTTCCAACCTTAGATTATGAATAAAACCTTTCTTAAATTTCTTAAGTAGCTAGCTTATTGAAAAGAAATTTTTGTGAAGATGCTGGTTTATTCTGTTCTTTTTTTCACCTAGAGTCACCACCGAGTCATCTCCTTCTCATTAGTGACCTTGCATTGGGTTTCCAAGGCTATAAAACTTTACAGATGGAGAGAGCCCTTCTTCATTGTTGATGGTAGTGAAACAATGATCTTTCAGTTATCTGAACATCATATAACACAATAAACCACCTTCTTTCACATAAACATCAGAATAAAACTTCATTTCTCCTTATCAACAATTCTGATGCCAAAAAGATTCTGGAAAATAAATTGGTTATGTAATGTGTTGTTGCTGGCCGTAGTTGTGCTCCATAGAGTTTTCATTTGTTAATTTTCAGTCACACAGTGACTACACCAATGGTTTCTAAAGTGCCAGAGATGTTGAAAATGCCATAGGATAGGAAGGGGTTCAGATCAACAATTCACAGCGTTCCTATGATTTGTACTCGATTCAATGGTACCTAACGACAAAAATTTTCACCAGTAGATTACTTGCTCTTATTTCCTAGTCTGTTTTAGTCTGGAAGCACTACCAAGATCTGTTTACTATCAGAGCGATAGGCAAGCTTCACGATATACAGCTGTGGTGGTAGTTCATTGCTGAAGAATCAAACTTCAGTTTATAATTCAATGTTGGCAAGAATTGAAAGGGCTGGAACTCATTTGTTAGTAATATACTACTCTGGTTGGATTGTGGATATTTATAGTTTCACTCATTCTTTTTAGCAGAATTTTAATATATTACCAAAAGTTCAAAATGTCAAACAAAACAAATATATTGCCATTAAGTCAAAACTGACTGATATTTAAATTCAAATCTATAAATCACACAGTAGGAGATTGTCTATTTTCTGTGAAGAGGCAGATGAACTTGAATCACCAAAGACATCAATTTTGAGCTGACAGAAAAACCTCTAACAGACTAGGCCACCAGAGATATGATTAAAGAAGGTCTTGACTATTTCGGATGGTACATTGTTTATGCTATTTTATTTTATTTTGTCTCTCAATTAGAAAAGAAAAATGAATCTTTGAATATTACTCACCCAAATATTTTAGCTCAACTGTTGTGGATAGTATTCTCTTAGTTTTACGAATTCTAAATAATTCTACATATGCTATTTTGAGTAACCCTTCTAATAATCTTGACCTGTGAAGAATGCATTATCATAATAATTTTCTGAAAGAAAATACTAGAATTTAAAAGCATTTGATTTTTGGTTCCTCAACTAATAAGTGAAAAAGTTAAGATTTGAAGACAGATGTTCTTTTCCAGTACACTTTCACTTTTCTTTCCTTTAATAAATACTGCATACTATTATTACCAATTAAACAAAGGTTCATTCATTATATATATATATATATTCCACTGTATCTACTGTTGCACGATCTCTAAAATGAGCTTCTATTACACTTTTTTAAAAATTTTTCAGTTGAGAAACTTTTTCATTAGAGAATTTTTCTTGTCTTGTTTCTTAATTTTTAAATTCAGATTTTAGAATTTGTTTTTCCTAGTCCTCCTTTACCAAATCCTGAAATTTTGATTATTTCATTTTGTATCTCTTATTTACTTATTTTTAATGTTGTTGCATTAATTATTTGTTATTGTGTTGTTGTGTGCTGTTTAATCAGAATCAACCCATAGCTAACCCTCTTGTCCAGTTTTCAGAGGCAATTAATCACACAGTAGGAGACTGCCCATTCTTCTCCCACAGAGCAGTTGGGGGCCTTGAATGTGGGATTGTAGCACAGCTTCTTGCCATTAGTTCACCAGAGCCCTTTTTATTATTTGGAAAAAATTAAATATTTTTGACAGTGAATCCTCCTATCAAAGAACAAAGTGTCTCCTTAATTTGTCTTCTCTCAAATCCATAAAGACCTTTTTCATTTTTTCTCATAAGCGTCATTCACATTTAGTGTTTAGTCTATTTCTAGTTGCTGGTTTCAGACAGAGGCCTCAAGAGCCACTTGGTCTCCATCTCACTATGGTGACAGAGACCTAAGCAGGGACCAGATATTCATATGCCTGATGGGTTCTAATGATTTGCTATTAGGGGAACAATATATGTTAGTTTATTATTTGAAGGAGTTATTTGCATGTTGCAGTGATGGAGAAGAAAACCTCCAACAGGATGGATTGAAATAGTGACTTCAGCAATGTGCTATATTTGTGTCAGAGATTATGGGGATGGTACAGGAAAGGTACAGGGTTCAGGATGGCTGTTCATAGGGTCACTATGAATTGTATTGGACGCAACATCACCTAACAACAACTTACATTATAGCTTAAATGTGTATATGCTTGCTTGCTTATCGTTAAATTAGGACAGCACTACTGTTGTTAGTGTGTACCATCGAATATGAACCAACTTATAGCTGACCCTCTAGAAGATTTTCAGAGAGATAGTGAATCACAAGGGAGGAGTTTGTCACTCTTCTCCCATAGAGCAATTGGTGGATTTGAACCACTTGACTTTGGGATTGTGTAGTGCAGCATTTTACAACTAGGCTACCATAGTTCCTTAGTATGTTCCTCAGCGCTATGAACACAAATTATAAATTCATTATCTCAGGAATTACCAAAATAACAAACTGATGTGGCTTGGAGAAAGTGGAACCAGAATATTCCTTGGAGGTAAAGTTGGTGAAGCTTGACTCACGTATTTTGGACTTGTTGTTAGGAAAGCTTGGAAAGTTGGAAGGTTAGTGAAGAAGAACCTCAAAAAGATGGATTGACATTGCGTCTGTTGTAATAGATTCAAATGTATCAAGGATGTTAAAAATGGCACAGGATAAGCCAGAGTTTAGATCTATTATTCATGGGGTCTCTATGAGTTGTACTCAACTTCACAGTACTTAACAATAACGACAACATTGCAGCATTTGTCTATCAGTTTACTGTACTGTGGTAGCATCCACTATAATAGTGGAAGTTATGCCACTAGTGTGTCAAATGCCAGAAGTTTCACCCATGTTTGACAGTTTTCAGAGGAGCTCCCAGATTAAGACTAGAAAACAAGACTAGACTAGACTTGATGAGGAAACAAGATCCCCATCTACTTCTAAAATAACAGGCCTTCAGAAACCCTATGAATATTAAAGACATATTAGTAAACATAGCATTACACATAGAAATCAGGTTGGAAGTTTCTCAATATGAGAAGAAACAGTTGTAAACATTCATTAATAATTAGAACATGGAATGTATGAAGTATGAATCTACAAAAATTGGAAGTTGTAAGAAAATGAAATGCAACACAACATGAAGATCGGCATTCTAGGCATTAGAAAGCTAAGATGGGTCAGTCAACATTAGTCGTTATGAATCAGCCCTGGATATGTCCACTAAGTTGTGCCAAGAAATCTGGAGAACAGCTGTCCCACAGACTGGAAAAGATCGATATTTGTTCCCATTCCAAAGAAAGGTGACCCAACAGAGTGTGGAAATTATTGAACAATAATATTGATATCACATGCAAGCAAGATTCTGATGAACAATATGTCAACAGAGATCTGCCAGATGTACAGACTGGATTTAGAAGAGGTCATGGTACTAGGGATATTATAGCTAATGTTAGATGGATCTTGGCAGAAAGCAAAGAATAACAGAAGAATGACTATCTATGTTTCATTGACTGTGCAAAGGCTTGTGACTGTGTGGATCACAACAACCTGTGGCTGACTCTGAGAAGAATGGGAATCCGAGAACATTTGATTGTGCTAATGCGGAACCTACACTTGGACCAAGAGGCAGCCGTCAGAACAGAGCAAGGAGACACTACATGGTTCAAAATCAAGAAGGGGGTCCATCAGGGATGTAGTCTGTCTCCATACCTTTTCAATCTGTATGCAGAACAGATCATCC
>NW_006399845.1:3763362-3792998 GCF_000299155.1 Elephantulus edwardii | reverse complement strand
GGCCTAGTTTTCACAGCTGATATTGAGCTTCTCCAGCGGTTCCTTCCACATTTGTAGTCGATCTGATTCCTATGCATACCATCAGGTGAAGTCCATGTGTATAACCTGCGCTTGTGCCTCTTATAAGATGTATTTGCAATGAATAAGTCATTGATTTTACAAAATTCAATCATTCTATCTCCAGCCTCATTCCTGTCACCAAGTCCATGTTTTCCGACCACCGATTCTTCTTCACTATTCCCAACTTTTGCATTCCAGTCACCCATTCCGGGTTATAGTCTTAACAATTACGTGCTATGCATCAGAGAGTTGGACAGTGAATAGGGTTGATAGAAAGAGAATTGATGCCTTTGAGCTGTGATGCTGGAGAAGAGTGTTGAATATACCATGGACTGCTAGGCGAACAAACAGGTTTGTCCTGGAGAAGGTGAAGCTGGAATGCTCCTTGGAATCAAGGATTCTGAAGCTTCATCTGACATACATACTTTGGGCATGTTGCAAGGAGGGTCTGGTCCTTGGAGAGGGACGTCATGTTTGGGAGAGTGGAGGGGCGGCAAAGGAGAGGAAGTCCTTCTATGACATGGATCGATTCTGTGACTGGAGCGGTGGGAATAAGTCCGTTTGAGATGGCTAGGTTGGCACAGGATAGAACAGCATTTAGAGCTCTTGTACATAGGGTCGCTATGAGTCATAAACGACTCGATGGCACATAACAACAACAACAACAATATGGTGGTAATAAGAAATTGAGAAAGAATGGTGTTGAATTCATAGTTTAAAAGAAAATGATACCAAGATTTCTTCTGAAATATAATGCTGTGAGTGGTAGGATACAATCCATATCTTTATAAGGCAGGAAGACTTACTAATAAAACTATTACTTAAATACAGACACCAGCAGGCAAATCCAAAATAGAGAAAATTGAAATGTTCAACCAACTTTTCATCGAATCAGAGAGCTGGACAATGACCAAAGATGAAAGATTAAGAATTGATGCCTTTGAGTTGTGGTCATGAAGAAGAGTTTTGAACATACAATGAACTGCCAAGAGAACCCACTCTGTCCTGGAGTGGGTAAAGTGAAACTGCTCTTTGGAGGCAAGCATTTTAAAGCTCCATCTCACAGATTTGGGGCATATTGCCAGGAAGAACCAGTCCCTGGAGAAAGATATCATGTTTGGAAGGTTGGAGAAACTATGTAAGAGAGGAAGTCCCCAGACGAGATGTATGGACACAGTAACTGGGGTAATGAGGGTAGCTGTGTCAGATACAGTGAGATTGGCTCAGGATAGTTCAGGGTTCAAAGCTATTGTGCTTAGGGTTGCTATGAATTATGATTGACTTGGTGGCACATAACAATAATAACCAACTTTTGAGGATGAAATTGACTGAACATGCAACAAAGAAACATTAACAATAATTGGTAACTAGAATGAAAAAATCTGATGCAAATAAGAAGAAATGAGAGTCAGATTTTGTAGATTTGGTGATAGAAATGAAGTGGGAGATCAAATGATTAATTTTATACACCAAATTATTCACTGCAATTACCTTTTTTTAAAGAAATGCAAATGGTGACTGTATATATGAATCTCATCTGATAAACTACATGAAAATCAGATGAACTATGAGTGTGGGAAAAAAATCTTTGGACAAGTTCAATATCAACAGGCCAAAGCAGGTTGAACAGATCTGTTGAACAGATCATTTATTATTAATGTACAAGTTCATATTGAAGCTAAAGAAATTAAAGCAAGTACAAAAGAACAAAATATGACCTAAAGTCCATAACACTTTAATTAAAAACTATTTCAAGAATAAGTTTGAGGTATTGAACACTAATAACTGAAGACTAGATGAGTTGTGGGCTGAAATCAAGGATTTCATCTATGAAGAGATGTAAAGTTTATTACAAACACTGGAATACAAGAAATGGCCAAAATTGATATCAGAATAGACAGTGAATATTACTCTAAAGAGTGAAGAGTGAAGAAGCCAAAACAAAAGGGAAGAGAGGCTGAAGTAAGAGAGATGAACAGACGATTTCAAAAGGCAGCTTGAGAAGACAAAATAAATATTTTAATGGTATGCGCAATGTGCTGAAGCTGGAGATGAAAAGTGAAGAGCTCAATTCTAATTCCTCAAGCTGAAACAATGGAAAAACACATTCAACCTCAAGTTGCAATACTAAGAAATGCTATGGGTATACACTTAAATTATCTACAAACTATAAAAAAGGAAAAAACAAAATGAACTAGGCCTACTCAAATCCACACTAGATAGAGAAAATGCAGTTGCCTGCCAGGAGAAGGTTGTCTCTGGCTCCTATGCCCATCCGTCCCACCAAGGATAATTTCAAAATATAAATGGGATAGGTGCAAGGTGAAGAGATTATCACCACGCTACATAAGAGAACTGAAAGTGTGCATGAGAACTGAGACAGCCAGGAGCAAGTAGGACCTTGACCCCTTAACTCACACCAGACTGAGAGTGTAGCTGCCTGTCACGGAAAGGTTATCTCTGGCTCGTGTGCTTAACAGCATCACCAAGGAAAATGACAAACTTTAGAAAAAGTAGGCAGCAGTCAGGTGAAACTCCTGTAAGGATGAAATAGAGACCAAAGATAAATTGAAAGGCAGTAGGAAAGGGGAGCTTTACCACTGTACAATGGAATAGCAAGTTGCCCTCTCTCCAAAAAGGGAACACTTAAGACTGCAACTAATAAATAACAACATAAAATTGAAGAATTCAACAATCTGCACAGACACATTAGCACATAAAAAAATAATATAAAATCAAGAAAGCATCAAGCAGCTTCAAAAACTATGGAAAAAAAGAAAATAAGCGTTTTCCTAAAATAACAGAGCACATTGCAGGCCTAATGAGACAGGGAGGCAGAAAAATTTATTGACACAGAGATATATGAGTGGCAATGGAAAAAAATACAATTAATAGAAGACAGAATGGAAACCATAAATAAAGTTAATGCCTCAGAGACAGGTGCACAGAAAAAAAAAATACATTAGAGTTATTTGACCAGCTATGGAAGAAGATGAATATTATGAAAGAAAAGAATGGATGCCATAAAAAAGTAAATATTCTAAAGACATAGAGCCAGAATTAATATATCAAAGAGGAAGAACATGAAAAAAACTACTGAAGAAATTGCAGAAGATGGAGGACATAGTTGATGCTATAGAGGAAAATGGAAGACATTTAAAAAATCAGCACATTACAAAAAAGGTACAGCCAACACAGTACTGGAATTAAGAAAAAACAATAAAATCACAATCCAAAATATATTGACACAAATGGTAGACCTTTCCAATGTGTTGGAAGAACAAAACTAAGTAAAAGAGAAGAATCAATGTGTTGGAAGACAAGAACCTCAGTGGTATATAATAAAAGAGAAAACAGAGAATAAACAGAAGGGAAATGAAGAAAACACTGGAATCATGTGGGATGACCTCAAAACGAACAACATTATGTATAATTTGAATCTCAGATTATGAGGTGGAGGAATTACTAGACATAATAAAGAAGGAGGAAATCCATGCTGAAGAAGCTCAGTGAACACCAAATAAACTAGGCCGCAAAAGAAAAACATCAAGACCTAACTTAGTCAAAAACTCAAAAGTCAAGGAGAGACTACTAAAAGTAGCATGAGAAAAAGAGTCACCTACACCATTCAAAAATAACTGGAAAAGTACATAGATAGAGAATTGCCAGAAGTTCAGGAGGATTTAGAAGAGGCCATGACACCAGGGATAGATAGTATTGCTGATGTCAGATGGACCCTAACTAAAGTAAAGAATACCAAAAGAATGCCTATTTGTGCTTTATTGTCTATGCAAAAGAATTTTTTATTGTGCTAATGATTATGCTATTTGATTGTGCTAATGCAAACCTATACTTGGACCAAGAGGCAGTCATCAGAACAGAGCAAGGAGGCACTGTTGTTGTTGTTATGTGCCATCGAGTCGCTTGAGACTCATAACGACCCTACGTACAACAGCCCTAAACTCCACTCTGTCCTGTGCCAATCGCACCATCTCTGACACTCCCATCCCAACTATCCCAGTCTCTTAATCAATCCACCTCATAGAGGGTCTTCCTCTCCTGCGCTGTCCCTCCACCCTCCCGAGCATGATGTCCCTCTCCAAGGACTGGTCTCTCATTACAACATGTCCAAAGCATATTAGAAGGAGCCTCAGAATCCTTGCCTCCAAAGAGCCACCTGGTTTAACCCTTTCCAGGATAAATCTGTTTGTTTTCCTAGCAGTCCATGGTACTCTCAATACTCTTCTCCAGCACCACAGCTCAAAGGCATCAATTCTCCTTCTGTCCTCCTTGGTCATTGTCCAACTCTCTGATGCATAACAAATGATTGTGAAGACCATGGCCTGTATCAGATGCACCTTAGTATCCAGAAAGGCATCAGTGTTCTTCAGTACTTTGGAGAGGTCCCTAACAGCAGACTCTCCCATAGCAATGCGTCTTTTAATTTCCTGGCTACTGGTGCCAAGAGTGTTGACTGGAGCCAAGCAAACTAAAGCTGTGAACAATCTCAATCTCTTCACCATCCATCCTGATGCTGCCAATTGGCCCAGTGGTGAGAATCTTTGTCTTCTTGACATTGAGCCTCATCCATATTGGAGGCTGCACTCCTTGACCTTCTGGAGCAAGCGCTTCAGGTCCTCCTCAGTTTCAGCGAGCAGGGTTGTGTCATCTGCATAATGCAGAATGTTGATAGATCTTCCACCAATCTTGACCCCATATTTCTCCTCATAGAGAGAGCCCAGCCTCCCAGATAATCTGTTCTGCATACAGGTTGAAAAGGTATGGAGATAGGATGCATCCCTGGCATATGCCCTTCCCAATTTTGAACCATGCAGTGTTCCCTTGCTCTGTTCTGATGACTGCCTCCTTGTCCAAGTATAGGTTTCACATTAGAATGGACAAGTGTTCTGGGATTCCCAGTCTTGAGAAAGAGACACTACATGGTTCAAAACCAAGAAAGGGGTCCGTCAGGGATGTATTTTGTCTCCATACCTTTTCAATCTGTATGCAAAACAGATCATCTGAGATGCTAGGCTGTACGAGGAGGAATGTGGCTTAAGGATTGGTGGAAGAATCATCAACCCTGCTTGCTGAAACTGAGAAGGACCTGAAGCGCTTGCTGCAGAAGGTCAAGGACTGCAGTCTTCAGTACGGATTGAAGGTCAACATCAAGAAAACAAAGATTCTCACCGCTGGGCCAACTGGCAGCATCAGTATGGATGGTGAAGAGATTGAGATAGTTAACAGTTTTAGTTTACTTGGCTCCACAGTCAACACTCTTGGTAACAGCAGCCAGAAAATAAAGAGACGAATTGCATTGGGAAAGTCAGCTGTGAGGGACCTCTCAAGAATACTGAAGAGCAACGACATCAGGCTGGAGACTAAGGTGCGCCTGATCCAGGCTATAGTCTTTGCAATTACTTGTGGTGCATCGGAGAGTTGGATAGTGAATAGTGATGACAGAAAGAGAATTGATGCCTTTGAGCTGTGGTGCTGGAGACGAGTGTTGAATATACCATGGACTGCTTGGAAAACAAACAGGTTTGTACTGGAGAGGGTGAAGCTGGAATGCTCCTTGGAGTTAAGGATTCTGAAGATTTGTCTGTCATACTTTGGGCATGTTGCAAGGAGGGACAGGTCCTTGTTATATTGGGTGAAAGTCCTCTCAAGGACTTCTATAAAGTGCTTAAGAGCAATGGTATCAGTTTAAAGGATAAGGTGTACTTGAATCAAGCATGGTCTTTTCAATTACTTCCTATCCTTTTGAACATTGGGCAATTAATAAGAATGACTGAAGAATTGGTACCTCTGAACTGTGGTGGTGAAGGGGAATAGTAAATATCTCAGGGACTCCTTACAAAAAGGAGAAAAAATCTGTCTTGGAGGAAGTCCAACCAAGATACTCCTTAAAGGGAAGTATGATGAAATTCATAAAGGTTAAGAGTTTTTCAGGAGTGACCAGTCACTGGAAAAAAAGATATGATGCTGAGAAAGGGCAAGAGAGGAATACCCTTAACAAAATTGATTGAGAGAGTGACAATAAAAATGGGCTTGAATATATCAGAGTGTGAGGATAGAAAATGATAGAGCATGATTCAGATCTGAAGGAGACTCTATGACACTTAACCACAGCATTCCTCTGCTATAATTTCTCATTTGTTTGTGTATATTAAAATTTTATTCCTTGTACTAATTGCAAACTTTATTCCTTGTACTAATTGCATATATGCTTCTTATTAAATCCTCTTATTATTTGTAATTGCTTTTTAGTTGATTTGCTTTCATCTAATTTTTTCCCAATAATATCCTGTACGAATAAAAGTAATTTTAACTTCTATCCAGTTTTAAGTTTTTATTTTTCTTTTTGGTTTTTGTCTTTTCCATATTATCTTTTTAATCTACCAGAATGATGTTAAATAATAGCGGTAATCATGGATTGTTGATAATATCTACCTTCAAGTTGACCACGGCTTATAATAGCCCTATGCAAAAAAGACTCTGGACCTTGTTCTATCCTTATCCAACCTCATCATCTCTTACACATCTGGCATCATGGTTGTTATTGTTAGATGCCGTTGAGTCAAGCATGACTCATAGCGACCGTATGAACAAAAGATATGAACTCAGTCCTGTCCTGCACCATTCTCACACTTCCTGAACCACAAGAGCCCACTGCAGCAGTTCTAGTATCAATCAACCTGGTGGAAAGTCTTCCTCTCCTTTGACAACTCTCCACTCTTCCTGAGATGATATCCTTCTCCAAGCAACATGTCCAAAGTATGTGAGGCAAAGCCTTATCATTCTTGCCTCAAAAGAGGGTGCTCCAACTCCATGACATATCTCTTGTTCTCTTGATCATCTGTGGGATGTTCAGTGCTCTTCTCCAACATCACAGCTCAAAAGTGCCAATTCTTTTTCTGGCATCCTTATTCATTATCCATCTCTCAGATGTACAGCTAGTAATTGGAAAGACTATGGCCTGAATCAGACGCACCTTAGCCTTCTTACTGGCATACCTACCCCTCACTAATTTGGATAGGTCTGTAACTTCAGATTTTCCCAGTGCAATGTGTCTTCTTATTTCCTGACTGCTGGTACCAAGGGTGTTAATTGTGGACCTCATGGTAGCTCTGCTTATACCTAACTTTAATAAAAATGCTGCAAGTGTTTTTTCACTGTGAAGGATATTGACTCTGGAGTTGAGAAAGACATTTTTTATCATGGTGGGTAGAAGTAATTTATTCCACTTATAAAAATGTTTGTATTTCAAAAGAAGTTTACGCTTTATTACATGAATTTTTCAGCATCTATGAAGATAAACATAATTTTACTTTTAAATATGCTCTATATTTTAAGAAATGTCCTAATGTTTAACTAGAGTTGTGTCCTGAAATAAACTCCATTTAGTCATGGTAATAATTATTTAAATGTATTACTTTTTTCTGACAGTTAATATTTTATTTAAATTTTAAAATAATATTTACTAGTAAATTTGGTGCATATATTAATTTTTGTCTAATGTTTCAAAACTTTGAGTAATAAGGTTATATTTATATTATTAGGACAATTTAAATTTTTTTTCTCAATTTTCTCTGCTTAGAAGGCTTTGGATATTACTACAATGTTATTTTTTTATTATACTAGTTTATTTACGAAATTCAAATACATTGATTTCCAGAACAGATTCTTTTCAATTTCCTTCTCCCCCACAGCTATCACATTGTACAACTCCATTGATTAATCTTGCCCTCCCCCTACACATCCTCGTCCCTCTGCTTTCACATCCCTCCTCTCTTGGATCTTTATACTTTCTCTACAGAAATGGTTTTAAACAATATTTGTCTGTGTGAGACTCAGTTAGTTCACTCAGCATAATGCTTTCCCGTCCCTACCAAGTGAGGTAACAATTTATAAAATCATTGCTCCTGCATGCTGCATAGTATTCCATGTGTGAATGTACCATGTCTTCTCAATCCATTAATTTGTAGTTGGACATCTTGGCTGTTTCCATGTTATTGCAATGGTGAATAATGCTGCTACATTGGTGTACAAGTCTCCATTTGTGCCTCAGATCTCAATTTTTCAGTGTATATTCTAAGTAGTGGAATAGCTGGGTTGTATAGAATTCAGCTCTTTTTACGAATTGCCAAACTGCCTTTTCAGAATGGCTGTATCGTGTTATTCTTTTAATTCACTAGTGTAATATTTCACAGCATTCCCTTCTAAATCTATTAGAACTTGTACTTTTTTTAACAGAAATATCAAACCAACTCATTCTCATGCCCTCTTCCTGCTCAGCAGTGGTTTTCAACTAAGAAGAAGTTTAATTTAGAGCAAGAAGGTTGATTTCTGCCATTTGTGATTCCTGTTGGTTTAGGTTCATGATAACATGCTTTCTATCTAGATAATATGCATGTTGTTGTTAGGTGCTGTTGAGTAGAACACATAGCAACCCTGTGAATAGCTGACCTGAACGCTGCCCTAGTTATGCCACCCTCACCATTTCCAATGCAACAGAGGCCATTGCTGAAATCACCATGTCAATCCATGTGACTAGGGATCTTCTGGTTCTTTACTGACTATCTCTCCAGGCATGATGTCTCTTTCCTTTCAAGAAATAGCCTCTCCTAGCTACATGTCTTTTCTTCCAAGAAGCACTCTGGCTGCACTTTTCTTCAAAGACATATCTATTTGTTCTTTCGGCAGTCCATGGGATATTCTATATTTTTCTCCAGCACCACAACTCAAAGGCATCAGTTCTTCTTACATTACTATGTCGGATCTTTGTTATTCATACGATGAAGCAATATTGGCCATAAGGTCAAAAGTGATTATTGGTGGTGAGTGGAAAGAATCAGAGAAAGGAAAAGAGAAATGAACAGCAAGATGGTGAAACCAAGCTGTTTTTGGAGGCAAGGATTCTGAAGTTTTGTCTGACCTACTTCAGATATGCTGCAAGAAGGGAGAGGGGCATCATGCTTGGGAGGGTGGAGGCTACAGCGCAGGATAGGAAGACCCTCGACGAGATAGATTGATTCAGTGACTGGGGTAATGGGGCTAGGAGTGTCAGAGACAATAAGAATGGCACAGGGTAGAGGAGGGCTCTTGTACATAGGGTTGATATGAGTCTCACGTGGCTCGATGGCACATAACAACAACAATATTATGCATGTGATTATTTTATAATGTATGCTTGGTAACTTCTGGTAACTTGCCAGTCATTGTCCTTGGAAAATAATTTTTAAATTGTTTTCAAGGAGGTGAATAAATACACTCTCCACCAAAGAAGCTGTGCTTGACTTCCTTCAGATGTCCAGGGAAGTCTCAACTAGGATCACCCCAAACAACATTCAACACTTTGGAGGCCCTGAACCATTCTATTCTTCTAAAAGGAGGAATAACTTCTTTACCTTTCTGTTCTATTTTACTTTCTGTCTCTACTTAGCATCAAGTCAGCTCTTTTATAATTCCTGGTGTGTGGAAAGGGTGAATGAAGAAAGAAAGAACTCTATGTGTTTATCTGTTTTTACTTTATTTTGAGTTTTCCTTTGAGGCCCATCTCAGTAAGCCTAAATAATCCTAGGCCTTGACTTTCTTATCTCTAATGAGTAAGACTAAGGAAACTTTGTGGTGTTTTGGTTAAAGCATTATGCAGGTAGTACAACCTTGTTTGCTGAAACTGAGGAAGATTTGAAGCACTTGTTGCAGACCAAGGAATGCAACCTTCAATATGGATTGCATCTCAGTGTCAAGAAAGCAAATATTCTTACCGGTGGACCTATAGGCAACATCACGATGGATGAAGAAAAAATTGAAACTGTTAACAACTTACTTGGATCCATAATTTACACCCGTGGTACCAGCAGCCAGGAAATCTGAAGATGTAGTGTACTGGGGATGTCTGCAGTTAGGGACCTCTCCAAATTACTGAGGAGTAATGATGTCAGTTTGAGGACTAAGGTGCATCTGATTCAGGTCATGGCCGTTAGAATCAGTTGCTATGCATGTGAGATCTGGACAATGAACAGAGATAACAGAAGAAGAATTGATGGCTTAGAGCTGTGGTGTTGGAGAAGAGCAAAGAACAAATATATCTTAGAGAGGATGCATATTTTAGGCATGTTGCTAGGAAGAGTATTCCTTGGAGAGGGACATGCTGCTGGGAAGGATGGAAAGTTGGTGAAGGAGAGAGAAAACCCCTCAACCAGGTGGGGTACCATTGTGACTACCACAATGGGCTCCAATGTGTCAGGAAATGTGAGGACGGCACAGGATAGTACATCGTTCAGATCTCTTGTTCATAGGATCATTATGAGCCGTACTCAATTCAACGGCTCCTAACAGAAACAACTAACCAGAAGGTCAGTAGTTGGAATCCACTTGTTGCTCCGAGGAAGAAAGATGAGATAGACTGCTGTAAAAATGTACAGCTTCTGAAACTATTTAAGGCAGTTCTACTCTATAATACAGTGTCATAATAACTCTATATAAACTCAGAAGCAATGGATTTGGTTTTTTGTTTTTGAAAGAATTAATATCACACAACCAAAACTGACACACATTTATTTGTGCTGTAAACAGATACAGCAAGTAAAAGCATTTTATTACTCTGATATATCACTTAGCTATATTGCAAAAAATAAAAATGATTGTAAGATATTTCTATTTCCGATCAGTCAAGAGAAGAGGTCCTTAAATAATTAAGCTTGTCATTACTTTCTTCAATCATCCAACTAAAAATCAGGCTCAGAAGTATGACTGGACATCCACTTCTGAAATAAGAGGGCTTCAAAAACCATAAGGACAAGAGAAAAACAATGTTGGATGTAGTACCGGAAGATGAGCCTCTCAGATTGCAAGACACTCAAAATGCAACCTGTGAAGAGCTTCCTCTTCAAAGTACTGTACACTGTAATACTATGAATAGAATAAGGCATTCACTTAGTGAAGGATCTTCACTTCCTGAGGTGGCAAGACTCAAAATGTCTCTAAACATCCATTAATAGTAGGAACATTGAAGGTTAGAAATATGAAACTAATGGAGTGTATTTGTGGTGGGTTGGGGAGATCCTATACCAATGAAATAATTTTTCTTTTACTCTTCAAAGAGAAGAGTGAACTGAGGGGAGGACTGTGTAGGGAGAAAAATGCAACAATGAATGTATGGAAATCCAAAATCTCTATAAACGTTAATTAAAATTAATTTTAAAAACAGACAAAAAAAATGAAACAGACTGCATAAAGCTCCATGTCGTAGGCATTGGTGTGCTAAGATGAGCTGCTATTGGTCATTTTGCATCAATCACATAATCTTAATATTCTAGAAATGACAAATTAATGAGAAATGGTGTAGCATTCATTGTCAAAAAGCACAGGTCGAATCCCATCCTGAAGTACAATGTTGTGAGGAATAGGATACTATCCACATGCATACAAGGAAGTTGCATTCATAAAACTCATCCAAGAATACATGTCAGCTACTAAAGACAAATATAAACACATTGTGAATTGCTATCAATTTTTGCAGTCTGGCAGTGATAAACATGCAGTTGAGATAAATTAATTACTGGTGACTGGAATGCAAAAGTTGGGGGGGGAAAGACTGGAAATTGGAAAATATGATCTAAATGACACAAATGAGGCTGAAGGTCATCTGATAGAATTTTGTAAAATGACTGATATATTCATTGCAAATACTTTTAAAAAACCCCAAAACTCAACATATCAAATGTAAATGGCTATTATACACACCTCCTTCACCTGATGGGCTACAGAGGAATCAGATTGACTTAATCTATGGAAAGAAATGTTGAAAAAGCTCAGTATAAGCAGTTAAAACAAGGCCAGGAATTGATTGTGGGACAGATCTTCAATTACTCATATGTAAGTTCAAACTAAAGCTGGAGAAAATTAAAACAAGTCCACAAGAACCCAAATATAATCTTGAATATATCCCAACAGAATTTTTGTTGAAAAATTCTTTCATTTTTGCACAATTTCCTCCCTCTTCCCCACCCCAGTCCCCTTTGTTATGCACCACTTATTCTGGACTATTATGATGCAAATAATACTTGGTCAAATATTTCTTTAAAATAGTTCTTTCCTCATCTGTTCCAATACAGTGTACATTATTTATCCCCTTTTCTGTAGATTCTCTCCAATCCCCATGTCAGTCCTGTTTTTTAACAGGGGCATTATGCAGTATATTTCTTTTTATGACAGAGATATTTCACTCATCATAATGTCCTTCCGTGGTCATCCACTTTGTAAAATATTTTATTAGTTCCTTGTTTTTCAGTGCTGTGTAGTATTCCATTGTATGAAGACACCACAGCTTCTCTATCCATTCATTTGTTGATGGGCACTTGGGTTGTTTCCAACTCTTTGCTATTGTGAACAATGCAGTAATAAACATACATGTGTATCCTCTTGAATTTTACAACCCTCTTAAAAGTAAATTTGACACTTTGAACACTAATGACCAGATACCAGACATGTTGTGGAATGACACCTAGGCCATCTTCTATGAAAAAAGCAAAGAGTCATTACAAAGACAAGTAAAAAAGAAAACACCAAAATACCTGTCAGAACAGACTCTAAAACTAGCATAGGATTGAAAAGAAGCCAACATGAGGGGAAGAAATTCTGAGATAAGAGAGCTGAACAGAAGATTACACAGTGTGGCTCAAGAAGACAAAGCAAAATATTATAATGAAATAGTCATGGATCTAGAGTTAGAAAACCAAAAGGAAAAAATTTGCTTGGTATTTCCCAAACAAAATGAACTGAGGAACAAATTCAAGCTTCAAGTTATAATAACTGAGGTATTCAATGGGCAATTCCCTCCCAAAATCTTTAATAATGCCCAAAGTATCAAAAGAAGATGGGAAAAAAATGTCGAATTACTGTTGTTATTATTGTTATTATGTGCCATTAAGTCGCCTGTGACTCATAGCGACCCTATGTACAACAGCCCTAAATCTTACTCTATTCTGTGCCAATATTAGTGTCTCTGACACACACATCCCCATTTCCCCAGTCACTGAATTAATCCACCTCATTGATGGTCTTCCTCTCCCACACTCTCCCTCCATCCTCCCAAGCATGACGTCCCTTTCAATGGACTGGTCCTGCCTTGCAACATGTCCAAAGTATGTCAGACGAAGTTTCAGAATCCTTGCCTCCAAGGAGTATGCTGGTCTCACTTTCTCTAGGATGAACTTGTTCATTTTCCTAGCAGTCCATGGTACATTCAATACTCTTCTCCAGCACTACAGCTCAAAGGCATCAATTTTCCTTCTATCACCCCTAGTCATTGTCCAGGTTTCTAATGAATAGCTAGTAATTGCAAAGATAATGTCCTGAATCAGGCCCAAAGAATCAAGAGATAAAAAAAATGCAGAATTACTGTACCCCCAAAAATTGACTGATACGGAACCATTTCAGAAAGCTTGAAAGCATATGATCAAGAACTTACAGTTAGGAAGAAAGATATCCAAGTTGCACTGACAGTATTGCCAAAAATTAAGGTCCCAGAATTTGATAGAATACACATTCAGGAATTTTAGGAAACAGATGTAACCCCAGGCATCCTGACTCACCAATAAATATAGAAGAGAGATACCTAGCCACGTGAATGGAAGAGATCCATTTGATTCTCATTTCCATAAAAGGTGATCCAACAAAATGTGGAACTATCATATAGTATCATTAATAACATAAGCAAGTGAAGTCTTGCTGAAGATTTAAAAAAAAAAAAAAACACACCAAAAAACAAAAACCAAAAAAGCTAAAACAATATACAGTCAAATATCAGAAATTAAAGCTGGATTCAAAAGAGGCCATGAAATAAGGAACAGTATTGCTGATGTTACATAGATCTAGACTGAAAACAGAGAATACCAGAAAGACTATTTTACTTGTGCTTAATTAGTTATGAAAAGTCATTTCACAATGTGAATCATAGAAAATTATGGATAACACTGAAAATAATGAGAATCATAGAACATTGAATTGTGCTCATGTGAAACTTCCACATAGACCAAGAAGTAGTTGTTCAAACAGGACAGGGGAACACTATAAGCTTTAAAATCAGTAAAGGTGTGCATCAGGATTTTATATTTTGTCCATTACTATTCAATCTGTATACTGCACAAATAATTTGAGAATTTGAACTTTGTGAAGAAGAATACAACATCAGGATTGGAAGAAGCCTCATTAACAACTTACATTATGCATACTTTACAATCTTGCAAAAAATGAATGCGACTTGAGGCCCTTACTACAGAATATTGAAGACTATAGCCTTCAGTATAGGTTACATGTTAACATAAAAAAAAAAAATCCTTATGATTAAACTAATAGGCAACATCATGATAGATGGAGGAAAAACTGAATTTGCCGATTATTTCATCTTATTTGGATCCAAAATCAGCACTTAAGGTATAAGCAGTCAAGAAATCAAAATCTGTGTTGCCTTGGAAAAATGTCAGACATCTCTAACATTCTAAAGAGCAAAAATATCATTTTAAAGACTAAAAGGTACCTAATCCAAACCATAGTATTTTCAACTGTTTTCTATGAAACCAAAAATTAGACAAAAATAAGAATCACAGAATTAATGCCATTGAACTGTGGTGTTGCTGAAGAGTATTGAATATACCACAGACAAGTAAAAGAACAAACAAATCTCTTTCGAAGAAAGCGCAACTGGGGTGTTCCTTATAGATGAGAATAGTAAGACTTCAGCCCACTTCAGGTATATCTTCAAGAGGAATCAGTCCTTGAAGAGAAGAATGTGATTGGCAAAGTGAAGGGTCAGAGGAAAAGAGGAAGATACTAACAAAAATAGACTATCACAGTGATTACCATAATGGACATGAGAGTGAGAGAGATCATAAAGAAGATGCAGAATAGGGCACATTTCAAATCTGTGCATCACAGGGTCACTGTAAGTTGTAGATTACTCAATGGCACCTAATAACAATATTTGCTAAAGGAGCACTTGTTGCATAGTCCAAAATTTGTTAAGCGTCAAATAAAAAAGGCTGGTTTGCATAAAAAATTTGTATATATTTTTTCACATTATCTTTCATTCACATTTCATTTCATACAATCATTCTTATCATAATGTTTTATAAAAATAATGATCGTTGAACTATGGCCACAATTACTCTGTCTTTACGGATTCCCATTGAATCTTGCCTACTTTCTTTATCCTCCTCCATGCACCCACCAAATTTTTCAACCTTATGATTTCGCTCCTGCATGTCTCCCCCTCCCCCCCGCTTCCACCTTTCCCTCCCTTGGATCTCTATATATGTCTTGTTAGTCATCCTTCTGTTTTTACAATAATGGTTTTAGGCAGTATTTATCCTCATGTGACTGAGTTAGTTCACTCAGTGTAATGCTCTCCAGTCTCTCCCAACTTATTTAATATTTTTTTCTAAATTGTTGCTCCTGGGTGCTGTGTAGTATTCCACTGTATGAACACATTAACATTTCTCAGTCTATTTGATTTTGATTGGACAGTTGAGCTATTTCTATGTTCTTGCAATTGTGATTAACACTGCTGTGAATATTGGTGTACAAATCTCCATTTGTTTCTCAGTTGTAATTTCTTTGGAGTATTTTCCTAATAGCTGGGTCATATGGAATTTTTATGTTGAGCCTTTTGAGGATATACAAAACTACCTTCCAGACTACTTGTGCCATTTTACAATCCCATCAGTAGAGTATGAGACTTCTACTCTCTCCACATTCTCTCCAACATTTATCACTTGCTGTCCTGTTAAACTTTGCGATTGCTACTGTACCTAGGGTAATAAAGATAGCTGTGTGAGAAACAATAAGATTGGTGCAAGATAGGGCAGGGATTATTTACTATGAGTCACAGGTGACTTGACAGCACATAACAACTACTACTGTAGGGGTATGACATGGTATTTCATAGTGATTTTGATTTCCGTCTCTCTTTTTGCCAGTGCTTTGAAATATCTCGTCAGGTATCTCTTGGCTGTTCAAATGTCTCCCTCTGTGAAAAGCTTTCCCATGTCCTTTGTCCATTTTGTAATTGATTTTTCAGTGCAGTACTTCTTTGGATTTCTTGACTGCTACCTCTACCCATGGGTGTTGATTGTACATCTAAATAAAATTAAATTCTTGACAGTTTAATTTTTTTCTTTTATTCATTTAGATATGAATAAAATATCATAAAATTGTTTACTAGTACAGTTATGAGGATGTTTTCTTTATAATAAAGAGCAACTCATTCTGGGAGCTTAAGTTTGTTTTGTTTTGGTTTTTCTTTTAATCTTATTCAGTAAGTTTTTCAGCCTTCAATTAAGTAAGATTGTGTCTGCATATTCAAGGTCATTTATAAGTCTTCTTCCAATTCTCATTTCATATTTTCCTTTATGTAATAAAGTTTCCCTAGTATTTCTAAATTACTTTAATGTTCTCTTCCTACCTTAAGTTTCAAAATGTAGTTTAATACTTTACATTTCATTTAGATGTTTTTCTAATTCACAAGTCTTCATTTTTTCTTTTAGTCTCAGTAATTTTCTATTTTATTGGCACTGTATTTAAATACTTTAAAATGACAGTATTGATTTTCTTTTATTAAAAAACTTTCTTTGGTGAATTTTCAAAATATACTTTTATTATCTAATTTTACTCTTCTTGGATTATTACTTTCAATAGTAGAATATAATTTTAATCTGTAATAATTTATGTAGAGTTTTATTCCAAAAGATTAGAACAAATTTTGGTAAATTTTTCATAAAATTTGGATAACAAGTAGATTTTTCAGTATGTAAAATCTCTATATCTTTGAAGCTATTATATGACTTTCATTAGGAAAGTCAGCTGTGAGGGAACTCTCAAGAGCACTTAAGATCAATGACATCAGACTGGAGACTCAGGTGCACCTGATTCAATACATAGTCTTCGCAATTATGTGCTATGCATTGGAGAGGTGGACAGTGACTAGGGATGATAGAAAGAGAATTGATGCCTTTGAACTGTGGTGCTGGCGAAGAGTGTTTGAATATATCATGGACTGCCAGGAGAACAAACAGGTTTGTCCTAGAGAGGGTGAAGCTGGAATGCTTCTTGGAGTCAAGGATTCTGAAGCTTCGTCTGACATACTTTGGGCATGTTGCAAGGATGGACTGGTCCTTGGAGAGAGACATCATGTTTGGGAAAGTGGAGGGATAGTGCAGGAGAGGAAGACCCTCGATGAGATGGATCGATTCTGTGAGTGGAGTGGTGGGAATGAGTGCATTTGAGATGGCTAGATTGACACAGGATAGAATGGTGTTGAGGGCTCTCGTACATAGGGTCGCTATGAGTCACAAGCAACGTGATGGCACATAACAACAACAACATAAGTTATTTAGATGTGTTATTCTTTTTTTCTTCTTTATCTGTCAAAAGCACATACTAGTGTGTAAAATTGTCACACTTGTTTGTCAATTTTGTTTTCTCCCTAATTATGTTGGTTTTTATGACTATATTTTAGTCTCCCTCCAATCCTGATACCACATTTCTGCTCATAGAGTCCATCTTCTTAGATTATTTGTTTAGCATACAGATTGAACAGGTATGGAGAGATAATACAGCCCTTATGTACTCCCTTTTCAATTGTAAACCATGCAGTGTTCCCCTGCTCTGTTTACACAACAGCCTCCTGTCTAGGTCTAGGTTCCACATGAGCACAGTTAAGTGCTCTGGGATTCTGATTCCTCTTAATGTGAGTCACAACTGATTATGATCCACACAAATACCTTTGTATAATTAATAAATTACAGACATTCTCCAGGTATTCCTTGCTTTAAGCCAAGATCCATCAGACGTCAGTAATGATACCCTGGTGCCATGGTTTCTTCTAAATTCTGCTTTAACTTTTTGAAGTTCTCTATCTACGTCTTAGTCTAGCAAGTTTTGAATGATTTTCAGTAGTATTTTGCTTGCACAGGGCATTGATGATATTGTACAAGAATACCCACATTCAGTTGGATCATCTTTCTTGAGAATGGGAATATGGACCTCTTCCAATCTGTAGGGCAGACAGCTATCCTCCAAATTTCCTAGCATAGACTTGTGAGTGCATCCGAGGCTGCATTTGATAATTGAAACAAGTCCATGGTTATCCCACCGATTTCTAGGGCCTTTCCGCCCCCCCCCTTTATTATAGTTGGCTCCTGTTAATAGAGTTGTTGTTATTGTTGTTGATATCTGCCTGTGACTCATAGCGACTTTATGCATAACCACCTTAAACCCTGCTCTATCCTGTGGTATTCTTATTGTCTCTGATCCATCTACCCCCATTACCCCAGTCACTGAATCAATCCATCCCATTTAGGTTCTTTCTCTCTTGCACTGACCCTCCGCCCTCCCAAGCATGATGTACCTTTCCATGGACTGGTCCCTCCTTGCAACATGTCTAAACGTGTCAGTTGAAGCATAAGAGTCCTTACCTCCAAGGAGCATCCTGGTCTCACCCTCTCTAGGATGAACCTGTTTGTTGTCTTAGCAGTCCATGGTAAATTCAATACTCTTCTCCAACATCACATCTCAAAGGCATCAATTCTCCTCCTATCATCCCTAGTCATTGTCCATCTTTCTGATGCATAGTAAGTAATTGTGGAGATTATGGCTTAGATTAGGCGCACCTTACTCTCAAGACTGACATCCTTGCTCTTCAGTACTTTGGAAAAGTCTTTAACAGTAGACTTTCCCAGTGCAATTTATCTTTTAATTTCCTGGCTGCTGGTACCAAGAATATTGATTGCAGAGCCAAGCAAATTAAAGCTGTTATCAGTCTCAATCTCTTCACCATCTATCAGGATGATGCCAATCGGTCCAGGGGTGAAAATCTTTGTTTTATTAATGTTGAGCTTCAATCCATATTGAAGGTTGCATTCCTTGACCTTCTGCAACAAGCACATTGGGACCTCCTCAGTTTCAGCAGGCTGGGTTGTGACATTTGTGTAAGGCAGATGTTGATGAGTCTTCTTCTAATCCTGATGACACATTTCTCCTCATAGAGCCCAGTCTACCGGATAATCTGTTCTGCATATAGATTGAAAGGTATGGAGATAGGATACATCCCTCTTGTACACCTTTCCCAATTTTGAACCATGTTGTATTAAGGACCTGAACATAAAATTTCGAGGAGCAGCTTGAGAATAAACGTAAAGTATTACAATGAAATGTGCAAAAAGCTGGATTCAGAAAAATCAAAGGAACTAAACTTGCTTGGCATTCCTCAAGTTGAAGGAATTGAAGAACAAATTCAAGTCTTGAATTACAATACCTAAGGATGCTTTGGGCAGAATACTAAATGATCTAGGAAGCATTAAAAGAAGATGGAAAGAGTATACGAAGTCATTGTACCAAAAGGAATTCACAGACACATAATTTCATGAAACAACATATGAGCAATAGCCTCTAGTAATGAAGGAAGAAGTTCAAGCTGCTCTGAAAAATGGCAATAAACAAGGCCCCAGAAATTAATGGCATACCAATTGACATTTCAGAACCATTGAAATACCATATTTCAACAAACAGATGCTGCCCTGGATGTGCTCACCAAGTTGTGCCAAGATATCTGGAGGACAACCACCTGGCCAACTGGCTGGAAGAGATCTTTATTTTGGTTCCCCTTCATGACTCAACACATTGAGGAAATTATCAAACAACATTATTGATATCACATGCAAGGAAGATTTCTGCTGAAGATTATCCAAAAGCAATTGGAACAGCATAACAACAGATAACTGCCTGAATTTCAGGCTAGGCTTAGAAGAGGCGCTGGTACTAGGGATATTATAGCAAATGTTGGCTGAAAGCAAGGAGCACCAGAGGAATGTCTATTTGTGTTTCATAGATATTGCAAAGGCATTTGACTGTGTGGACCACAACAAACTGCGGCTGACACTGAGAAGCATAGGAATCCCAGGACACCTGATTGTGCTTATGTGAAACCTATACTTGGACCAAGAGGCAGTCGTCAGAAAAGAGCGAGGAAACACTGCATGGTTCATAGGGTACTTCCTGAAATTTTACAGTCAGTGAATTATTTCTGGTACAGTGATTTTCTGCATTCCCTTCATCTTCTTTCGATGCTTTCTGGGTCATTCTGTATATTACCGATAGCTTCTTTCAGTATTGCAACACGAGGCTTAAATGTGTTTTTCAGTTCTTTCAGCTTATGCAAATGACATAATATTGTTTGCTGAAACTGAGGAGAATTTGAAGCACTATTATAGAAGATCATCTTTCAGTATGGATTACATCTCAATGTCAAGAAAACAAAGATTTTTGCCACTGGACTAATAAGCAACTTTATGCTAGAGGGAGAGGAGATTGAAACTGTCAATAACTTTATCTTGCTTGGATCCACAATTAACACCCTTGGTACAAGCTGTCAGGAAATAAGGAGACACATTGCACTGGGAAAATCTGCAGTTAAGGACCTCTCCAAATTTTGAAGAATAGTGATGTCAAGTTTGAAGACTAAAGTACTTCTGATTCGGGCCGTGATCTTTCCAAATACTTCCTATGCATATGAGAGCTGGACAATAAAGATGACAGAAAATGAATTGATGCCTTTGAGATGTTGTGTTGGAGAACATTGAACATCCCATAGGCAGCTATGAGAGCAGTTATGTTTTGGAGAGAGTTCAGACAGAGTACTCTTTGCAGCCAAAATGAGGGAGACTTTGCCTCACATATTTGGGCATATTTCTAGGAAGTCTATTCCCTGAAGAAGTATATGATGTTAGGAAGGGTGGAGGGTCAGTAAAGAAGAGGAAACCCTGAACTAGGTGGATTGACATGGTGACTACTGCAATGGGCTCTTGTATGTCAGGAAATGTGAGAATGACACAGGATAAAACAGGATTTAGATCTTTTGTTCATGGAGTTGCTATGAGTCATACTCAACTTGATGACACCTAACAACAACAAAAGCAGCAACAACATATTTTAGTCTACATTATTCTCTGCTTTGATAGTAATGAATCACATCTATTCTATCTTTATTTTTCACTGAATTTTTACAATATAGATAAAATTTTATTCATTATTTATTAAAAATAGATCTAATGATAAATTTTCTAATTTTTTTGCTTCATTTTTTTTGGTTAGCTTAATTATTTGGATCCCCTTTCATATAATATGTAAGCCATTTGTCTTACAGGATTTTTAATCCACTTATAGTAATCCAGATTATTATTCAATTGCTCTTACTACAGTAATTTTTATTTTTATGTTACAGTAGGGAGCTTTGATGGCCTAGTGACAAGAAGCTGATCTGCAATCCTAAAAGCACGTGATTTGAGGCCACCAGCTACTCGGTGGGAGAAAGATAGACAATCTCCTCCTGTATGATTAACTGCCTCTGAAAACCCGCTGGAAGGTCAATGATAGGTCAGTTCTGACTCTATGACGCACAACCACCACCACAATGTTATATTACATAAAATATGGACAATTATACAGGATCTTCTCCGATGCTCTTCCTCTACCTTTGCAAGCGGGATGACCTTTTTGAAAGGTTGGTCCTCCTGGACACATGCACAAAGTATGTAAAATGAAGTTTTAAAATCCTTGCCTCTAAGGAGAAACTTGGTTTCACCCTCTACAGACCAATTTGTTCTCCTGACAGCCTATCATATCTTCAGTATACTTCTCCAGTACCACAATTAAAAAAAATCTATTCTTCTGTCATCCTTAGTCATTGTCCAGCTTTCTGGTGCACAGGGTGTAATTGTGAAAATCATGACCTGGGTGAGGCTTACCTTAGTCTCTAGACTGATGTCATTGCTCCTTAGCACTTTGGAGAGATTCCAGACTTCAGACTTCCCAATGCAATTAATCTTTCGATTTTCTGGCTGCTGGTGTCAAGAGTGTTGATTGTGAAGCCAAGCAAGCTGTAATTGTTAACAAACTCAATCTCTTTTCTCCATCCATTGTGGTGCTGCCAGTTGGCCCAGTAGTGAGAAACTTTGTCTTCTTAATGTTGAGCTTCAACCTATATTGAAGACTACAATCTTTCACCCGCAGCAAGCACTTTAGGTTTTCCTCAATTTCAGTAAGCAAGATTGTATCATCTACATACTGCAGGTTATTGAAGAGTGTTCCTCCAATCCTGGTGCCACCATCCTCCTGAGAATGTCCAGCTTTTCAAATGATTTGTTCTGCATATAGATTGAAACAGTTTAGAGACAGGATATATCCCTGATGCACTCCTTCCCTAATTTGAATCCTGCAATATTTCCTTGTTTTTTTCTAATGACTGCCTCCTTCCTAGTCCAAGAATAGGTTTCCTATGAGCACAATCAAGTGTTCTGGGATTCCAATTCTACTCAAGGTCAGTCTCAACTTATTGTGATCCACACAGTCCAAGGCCTTTCCGTAGTCAATGAAGCACAAATGTACATTCTTCTGGTACTCTTTGCTTTTAGTCAAGTTCCATCGGACTTTTGTAGCAATGTCTCTAGTTTCATGACCTCTTCTAAATCTAGCTTGTATTTCTGGTAGTTGTTAATGTATTGCTACAATTGTTTTGGATAATTTTCAGCAAGATTTTGTTTGTGTGTGATATTAATGATATTGTTTGACAATTTCCACACTCTGCTGAATCACCATTTTTTTTTAAACTAAATGTAAATCTCTTCTGGTTGGTTGGCCAGGTAGTTGCCTTCCAGATTTCTTGGCACAACATGTTGAGCATATCTAGAGCAGCATCTGTTTGTTGAAATACGTCAATTTGTATGTCATCAATTCCTACAGGCTTATTTTTTGCCAATTCCTCTGGAACTTGAACGTCCTCTATCATCATTGCCTCTTGATCATATGTTGTTTCAGGAAATTGTTCAGTGTCAGCCAATTCTCTTTGCTACAGTGACTCTTTACACTTCTTCTGTCTTCTTTTAATGCTTTCTGGATCGTGTAATATTCTGCCGATAGATAGCATCCTTAAGCATTGCAACTCAAGGCTTGAATTTATTCTTCAGTTCCTTAAGCTTGAGAAATGCCAAGTAAGTTCTACCCCTTTGATTTTCTGATTCCAGTTCTTTGTATATTTCATTATAATACTTTGTCTTCCAGTACTTCTCTTTGAAATCTTCTATTCAGCTCCTTAACTTCTTGATTTCTTCCCTTTTCTACAGCTTCTCAGCACTCTCATGAAATATACGCAGAATCTCTTCTGACATCCATTTTGGTCTTCTGTCTTTATAATTACTTTTTGTATTCTACCTGGTTGATATTCTGATATCCTCCAACAGCTTATCTGATCTTCTCTCATTAGTGCTCAAGGCCTCAGACCTGTTCCTGAGATGTTTTTGAAATTCCAGTGGGATAGACTCAAGTTCAAATTTTGTTTCCTGTGGAATTGATTTAACCACTGTTAGCTTTACTTTGAGCTGACCTATGAGTAGTTGATGGTCTATTCCACAATTAGCACATGGCCTAGATTTCACAGCTGTAAATTGTGCATCTCCAATGATTCTTTCCATAAATACAATCAATTCTGTGAATACCATCAGGTGAAATCCATGTTTATATTCTGAATGTTTCTTCTAAAAGTATTTGCAATGAATAAATCATTGTTTGTACAGAATTTTATCATTCTATCTCCAGCATTATTTTGTCACTAACTCCACGTTTTCTGACCACTGATACTTCTTCCCATTCCTGACTTTTGCATTCCAATTATCAGTTATTATTAATGCATTTTGATTCATGTTCAATTTCTGACTGTTAACGGGTGAATGCTTCTATGTTTTCCTTTTTAGCTCTAGTTGTTGGTGCATTTATTTGAATGATAATGTTATTCACTGGACTTCCTCGTAGAATGTAGATATTATCCTATCACTCACAACGTTGTATTTCAAGATGGATCTAGAAATTACTTTTTTAATTATGAAAGCAACCCTCTTTATTCTCACCTTTTCATTTCTGGCAAAGCAGGTCAAAAGATTGTTGGATTAAAAATGTCCATCTCATTGACAGTCCATCTCATTTTGCCAACACCTGCTATGTCAATATGTATGAATATTATTTCTTTCTTAATAATGTCCAGTTTTCCTACATTTATGATTCTCACATTCCACATTCCAATCACTAGTATTTGCTTACAACTGTTTTTCTTCCTTTGTATTTCCATATTTGAGGGCTCAGTCTTAGTTACCATATCTGCTAGTCTTCTCTAACTGTGCTCTATTTTACATGGGTTTATTTTAAGGCCTGTCATTTTGGTAGTGGATGGCCAATCCTTCCTAATGAAGGAGTTGAAGCTGTACTGAAGAGATTGGCAGAGAATAAGGTCTCAGGAATTGATGAGATAGCAATAGACTCCTGATGCAGCCCTATACATACTCACCCTCCATACCAGAAAACTTAGAAGACAGCTGCCTGGTCATCTGATTGAAAGAGAACCATATGTTACCACTTACAGAAAAGGTGACCAAACAGAATGCGGAAATTATTGACCAATATCATCAGTATTGTATGCAAGAAAAACATTGCTAAGGATAATTCCAAAATGACTAGAATACGTCAGATTGGGCGGCTCTAGGGAACCAAGACTGTGCAAGAGAAAGACCAGTTTTTTGGGGAGGGAGAATCACCACCAAAAACAAATAAACAAAAACAACAACCCAACATAAACCAGCCAGAACAGTACATAGAGAACTACCAGAAGTTTAAGCTGAATTTTTAAAGAGACCATGTCACCAAACAGATAATTGCTGATTTCAGACAGAAGAGTATCTATTTCTGCTTTATTAACTACACAAAGGCATTTGACTGGACATATCATAAGAAGTTATGGATTACGTTGAGAAGAATGGGAATACCAGAACACTTAATTGTGCTCATGTGAAACCTAGACCTAGACCAAGAACATGTTGTCTGAACAGAGCAAGGAAGCACTCTCTGGGACAGTATAAAAATCAATAAATAATCTTGGAACAATGAGCCAACACACCTGTTGAGTTTTGAATACCAAACCTTTTCTAAAAATACCTTGTAGTAATAATAGTTGACACTGGTATGTTTCACCTCAGTGCTTCATTTATTCTGTGTGCCCTTCAGTCTGACTCTCTTGAATATAAGTAAATCCCTCGGGTGTTCTGATTACTAGAAAGAATGGGGGAATCCTAAATAAGCTATTAACACTCCTATCAAAGAAGAATTTGTTAATTAAACAATTCACTGGAAAAATAAATGATGTTATAACTAAAGCTTAAATTCCTTGACTAGATTATATATAATTTTTATTTTAATTACAATTACTACTAAAATAATTTTTTACAAAGAAAAAAAAACAAGCCAATTCAACTCATATGGTTATATTGAAACTGACTCATAGCCAGTGGGCTTTCAGAGACTGTAAATCCAAAGGAGGAAATTGTCTATCTTTCATCTTCACAGCAGCTGGTGGATTGAAACCACTTGCCTTTGAGTTGCCAGTACAACTCCTTTCCCACCAGACCTCTAGAACTCCCATGAAAATTACTCTCAAAGTGGAACATCTGAAATTTATTTTTATTTATGAAAAAGGTAAAGTCACAGGGAGTTGTGCTGCTTACCCAAAGACCAGGCATATCTGGCAGTTCAATTCCACCAGGAATCCACTGGAAACTCTGCCAGAAAAAGCTGGGAAATCTCCTTCCATTTAGGTTTTACAGTTTCAAAAACCTACTGAAGCATCAACTGTGAGTCGGTTCTCTCTCAGATGGCAGGTATACTGAAAAACAAAACAAAATAAAAAACACAACAAACCAAAACACACCAAACAAACAAGCAAAACAAAACTAACATAGAAATAGTAGTAAAATTCTCACTTTTCACTATTCGCTTGCATGATCTTGAACTTTAAACCAAGGCTATTTATTACTTAATCAAGATTTGTTAAATAAAGAGCCAAAGCCTAGACTTATTTTGGATGATTACATTGTTTTTAAATCCATATTAACAAAAGGTATTTCACTAATTCTTCATTTAATCTATGTTCCTCACCATCAAGTCTGTATAACCACCATTCCTTTTCTCAGTTGATTTTCATTCAATCATTCATATGCATTTTGTTTTCTAATGTTGTTGTTGTTGTTGTTATGTGCCGTTGAGTCGCTTGTGACTCATAGCGACCCTATGTACAACAGCTCTAAAACTCTGCTCTGTCCTGTGCCAATCTCATTGCCTCCGACACACTCATCGTGATTGCCCCAGTCACCAAATCAATCCATCTCCCAAAGGGCCTTCCCCTCCTGTGCCTGCCCTCCACCCTCCCAAGCATGATGTCCCTCTCCAAGGACCTGTCTATCCTTACAACATGACCAAAGTATGTCAGACGAAGCCTCAGAATCCTTTCCTCCAAGGAGCAGCCCGGTTTAAGCCTCTCCAGGATGAATGTTTGTTCTCTTAGCAGTCCATGGCACCTTCAGCACTCTTCTCCAACAGCAAAGATCAAAAGCATCAATTCTCCTTCTATCCTCCTTGGTCATTGTCCAGCTCTCTGATGCATAACAAGTGATTGCAAAGACCATGGCCTGTAGCAGACACACCTTTGTCTCCAGAGACACACCGTTGCTCTTGAGTACTTGAGAGGTCCCTAACAGCAGACTTTCCCTTGGCAATACATCTTTTAATTTCCTGGCTGCTGGCGCCAAGAGTGTTGATTGTGGAGCCAAGTAAACTAAAGCTGTGAACAATTTCAATCTCTTCACCATCCATCCTGATGCTGCCAATTGGTACAGTAGTGAGAATCTTTGTCTTCTTGATATTGATCCTCAATCCATATTGAAGGCTACAGTCCCTGACCCTCAGCAGCAAGCACTTAGGTCCTCCTCAGTTTCAGCAAGCAGGGTTGTGTCATCTGCATAACGCAGATTGTTTATGGATCTTCCACCAATCCTGATGCCACATTTCTCCTCATAGAATCCAGCCTCCTGGATGATCTGTTCTGCATACATGTTGAAAAGGTATGGAGACAGGACACATCCCTGGTGTACACCCTTCCCAATTTTGAACCATGCAGTGTTTCCTTGCTCTGTTCTGCCAACTCCCTCTTGGTCCAACTATAAGTTTCACATTAGCATGATCAAGTGTCTGGGATTCCTATTCTTGTCAGAGTCAGCCACAGTTTGTTATGATCCACACATTTCTCAGTCTCATTAATTTTATCTTATTAGATCCTTACCGTACCCTCCCTTTCCTTTCACTGTATGTGTTACCTGTTAATTTTTGCTGCCCTCTCCCTCTCCTCCCATCTCTGTCAATCCTCAAGGATTGTTTCTATCTGTGCGTAAAGTTTCCTTAGAGTTTCTATTTTTCAGTGAACTCATTAGTCATATCCTGTTCTACATTATTAGTTGCAATACACACAATTTCTGATCCCTTTCGTTTTCATGCATCTTACTTGTTGTCTGTACGTACAAGTTAAAACACTTTTTGGTTTCAGTTGTTTTTATTTTTTTTTTCCAGTAAAGGCATATAGGCTTTATACAAGTAACATTTTTTTTTCTTCTGGGATACTTATAGATGATATTAGTTTTCATCTTTTAAATTACTTTTTTTCAAATTTTTTATTATTACTCCTTTTAATGAAAGTTTACAGAGACTTTGGATTTACATTCATTCATTGTTGCATTTTTCTCCCTGCCCAACCTCCCCCCAACCCCAGTTCACTCCTGTCTTTGAAAAGTAGAAGAATAATTTTGTCTTTCTTATACAATGCCCCCAAGTCAAAATTTTTACAAAATATTTTTCTGTATTCATTTTTTTTGTACTTAGTCTGCTTGTTGTACCCTATGATAATTCAGCAAAGTTTTCTGTTTTTTCTTATTTCTTTCTTGTTATCTTGACTTTCTAGTCTCTATTACTTTTGGGGTTTTTAGTTATACACCTGTCTTCCTTCTTATTTCATCATAATAAGTATCATGGTATTTTCTATGCACATTTAAAATTTGTTTTCTATATTGCTAACCCAGTTTTAGGGAGTTGTTAAGAGAAAGTTGGTACCTCTCTGGATGTTCAAATCCAACTATGTCTCTGTTGTAGAAAGATGGACAAACTCTTCCCAAGTTATTTACAGCCTCCAAAAGTCAGCTGGAGGCTTTCAGCTTTATATCATTTCCAAATTGATGGCAATGTGGGTTTATTTTGCTTTTTTTTTTTTAAATCTACAACATACTATTATTTTATCCTTCATAGACACTTTCCAGGTTTTCAGAATAATTTTTTAAAATAAATAATTGTTCTAACTTAACAGATAAAACATTTTCTTGAATTTTTTTTTTGGAAATACACATCAGAAGTTCTTTAAATTTATATATATATATGTATTATAGCAAGCCTGTTAAGAGAGGTATCTGCTTTAACTTCTTTTTTTTCTAGATTTTTTCTTATCTGCTTTTTAAGTTTTCTCCAATTTTCTCAGATGACAGAAATGAAGATGATTATTTTTTTAATGTCTCTTTTTAAAGTCTCCATCGTTGGATAGGATCCTCAGTCCAGCTGCTCTGGGTCTGAGTTCACCTGTGGTCCTTCCTTTCCTCCTTTGTCTCTAAAAGAGACTTAATATAATAGTCTTAACTTTTTTTTTCTCTCCAGGATGCCGTCTCTCTCATTGTAAGATCATCAACTCAACATATTTGAGATAATGTAGTACTTTTATTTCACTAATTGTTATAATAAATCTGTGAGCTCAGTGGAGAATACAATACTGTTTACACTTACTACATGAGAAGAAATAAATCTTAGGGAGATTAAATTGTCAAAGTGGCATATTTACAAAGTGGTAGATTTCCCTGTAAATCCTAGCATTTGAATCTAAACCAGAGTTATGTGTCATATGAAACAATATCTGAGATACACATATATTATGTACTCTTGTAATTTTTATATGAGTATCTACGCTAATTTAAGTATGAGTTTATTGGCATCAGTATTTAATGTTACTCAGTCAGTCATCTTTTTGTTCCAAAGCTTGTCAGACTTTTTGGCACCAAATTAGTCATCATTATATTGATACATGAAAGAGTCCAGGTAGCAGAGAGGTTAAGTGCTCAACTGCTAACTGAAAGGCTGACAGTTTGAACCCATCCCTATGGGACAAATATGTAGCAGCCTGCCTTCATAAAGATTACGTTGGAAAGGTTGTAATCTGATTTGAGAAAATTTATTTTAAAATAAATTCTTACTCCAATATCTAAGGTGCATCTGATAAAGGCATGGTCTTCTCAATTATGTGCTATGCATCAGAAAGCTGGACAATGACTAGGAATGATAGAAGGAGAATTGATACCTTTGAGTTGTGGTGCCTGGAGAAGAATATTGACTATACCATGGACTGCTTACTACTATGAAGGCAACCCCATTTTTCCTTGTCTTTTCATCTCCAGAATAATATATCATATGGTCATTTGACTGAAAATGCCCCATGCCAGTCCATCTCATCTCTCCAATGCCTAATATGTCAATATTTTTGTGTTCCATTTCTTCCTTAACAGTTTCTAATTTTCCTACATTCATGGCTCTCACATTCCATGTTCCAATCACGA
>NW_006399845.1:3743351-3762588 GCF_000299155.1 Elephantulus edwardii | reverse complement strand
ATATTTGTTCCCATTCCAAAGAAAGGTGACCCAACTGAGTGTGGAAGCTACAGAACAGTGTCATTGATTTCACATGCAAGCAGGATTCTACTGAAGATTATCCGAAAACGATTAGAACAGCATATCAGCAGAGAACTGCCGGAAGCCCAGGCTGGGTTTAGAAGGGGCCGTGGTACTTGGAATATGGTTGCTGATGTTAGATGGATCTTAGCTGAGAGCAGGGAATACCAGAAGAATGTCTATCTGTGTTTCATTGATTATGCAAAGGCATTTGACTATGTGGATCATAGCAAACCGTGGCTGACTCTGAGAAGAATGGGAATCCCAGAACATTTAATTGTGCTAAAGCGAAACCTATACTTGGACCAAGAGGCAGTAGTCAGAAAAGAGCAGGGCAACACTGCATGGTTCAAAATTGGGAAGGGTGTACGTCAGGGATGCATCCTGTCTCCATACCTTCTCAACATGTATGCAGAGCAGATTATCTGAGAGGCTGGGCTCTATGAGGAGAATTGTGGCATCAGGATTGGTGGAAGATCTATTAACAATCTGCGTTATGCAGATGACACAACCCTGCTTGCTGAAACTGAGGAGGACCTCATGCACTTGCTGCAAAAGGTCACGGACTGCAGCCTTCAGTATGGACTGAGGCTCAATGTCAAGAAGACAAAGATACTCAACTCTGGACCAATTGGCAGCATCAGGATGGATGTCGAAGAGATTGAGATTGTTCACAGCTTCAGTTTGCTCAGCTCCACAGTCAACACTCTTGGCACCAGCAGTCAGGAAATCAAAAAGTGTATTGCGATGGGAGAGTCTGCTGTTAGGGACCTCTCTAAAGTACTCAGGAACAACGGTGTCTCTTTGGAGACTAAGGTACGCCTGATACAGGCCATGGTCTTTGCAATCGCTTGTTATGCATCAGAGTGTTGGACAATGACTAGGGAGGACAGAAGGAGAGTGAATGCTTTTGAGCTGTGGTGCTGAAGAAGAGTACTGAATGTACCATGGACTGCCAAGAAAACAAGCAGATTCATCTTGGAGAGGATTAAACCAAGCTACTCCTTGGAGGTAAGGATTCTGGGGTTCGTCTGACATACTTTGGACACGTTGCCAGGAGGGACAGGTCCTTGGAGAGGGACATCATGCTTGGGAGGGTGGAGGGACAGCGCAGGAGGGGAAGACCCTCTATGAGATGGATTGATTCAGTGACTGGGGTAATCGGGATGGGTGTGTCAGAGGCAGTGCGGTTGGCGCAGGATAGAGCAGGGTTTAGGGTTGTTGTACATTGGGTCGCTAAGAGTCGCAAATGACTCGAAGGCACATAACAACAAACAACAACCACGGACTGCTAGGAGAAGAAACAGATTTGTCCTGAAGAGGATGAAATCAGGCTGCACCTCGGAGTCAAGGATTCTGAAGCTTCATCAGATATACTTTGGACATGTTGCAAGGAGGGACCAGTCCTTGGAGAGGGACATCATGCTTGGGAGGGTGAAGGGGCAGCACAGAAGGGAAAGACCCTCGATTGGGTGGATTGAGTCAGTGACTGGGAAAATGGAGCTAGGTGTGTCAGGAACAATAAGTTTGGCTCAGGATTGAGTATGGTTCAGAGCTGTTGTACATAGGATCACTATGAGCTACACGTGACTTGATGGCACATAACAACAACAGCTAGTAGCACAGATAAAATATACTCTTTAATTTCTTCTTAACACATCACAACTTTTAAAAAAATCCAAGTCATAGCCTTAGCAATTGTTTGATATGCGTCAGAGAGCTGAACAAAGACTAGGGATGATAGAGAATTGATGCCTTTGAGCTGTGATGTTGGAGAAAATTGTTGAATATAACAGGAACTACCAAGAGGACAAACAGGCTCATCCTAGAAAGGGTAAAACCAAGCTGCAACTGGAGGCAAGGATTCTGAGGCTTTGTCTGACATACTTTGGGCATGTTGCAAGGAGGGACCAGTCCTTGGAGAGGGACATCATGTTTGGAAGGGTGGAGAAACAGAGAAAGAGAGGGAGACCATCGATGACATGAATTGATGCAGTGACTGCGGTAATGAGGGGAGGTGTGTTGGAGACAGTAAAAATGGCACAGGATAGAGCAGATTTCAGGGCTGTTTACATAGGGTCATTATGAGTCATAAGCAATTCAACTACACATAACAACAACAAAAATTTATACTCTGTACTGTAGGGTCATAAGGGGGTTATAATGGTCTAATGATAAGAAGGCGTACTGCAATCACAAAGGTAATCGGTTGAAATCCGTCAGCTCATCCAAGGGAGAAGGATGGGCAATCTCCTTGCATGTGATTAATGCCTCTGAAAAGTCTTTGGAGGGTCAGCTATGAGTCAGCGCCAACTGGATGACACATAGCAAAATAGGGTCACTATGAGGTGGGAGTAACTCAGTGGCACAAAACAATACCACCATGTTGATTAATTCAATTGGGAAAAGAATTACCACAATAAAAGCTAGCTTTTGATGTGTATTTTAAATAGAGATAAAAAGGGGGAGAAAGAAACAAACAGAGAAACCTCAAACAAACACAACCCAAAAGAATTTATAGCATTTACTTTGAGAGCTTTCATGGCCTACTCCACCGAGAGCTTACTGCTAAGCAAAGAAACACACCTTTCTGGTGGTTCACATCTAACAGTGAATCCAAAGAAGTTTGATGGCCAATATTCTCCCAGATAAATGTCAATAATATAGATAGGCTTCAGGCCTTTTGTTCACAGGGTCGCTATGAGTCCTGTTCAACTCAAAGGCAATCAATAACATATACAGTCAAAAAAACCATTCAAAGGGTCAGCTTTGGCTCAACTCTGACTCACTGACAATGAGTTGAAAACACGGTGTCTTCATTTTTACAAACAATATGCTAAGCATCTTATTAACTCATTTGATCTTCTCAACCACCTTCTAGGTTGTGTCGTGAGACTGCACGTGGTTCAAATAGTTAAATATCTGACTTTTGCCTGAAAGGCTGGCACTCCGACCCCATCCAGAGATACCTTAAAAAACTGTATTGGCTATCCACTTCTAAAAGGTCAGCATTTAAAACCCCATGGAGCAGTTTTAATCTGTGTGCTTGAGGTTACTTACTGTGAGTTGGAATCAATTTAGTGACATCTAAAACAATATTATCACCCTCATACCATAGTAGAAGGAATAGTTTTCCAAGTGTCATAACCAGTTTGAATTTAGCTATTAGGCTAAAATATAGCAGATTGTTGTTTGTTGTTATGTACGGTAGAATTGCCAGACTTGATGTCACATAACAACAAACAACAATCTGCAAAGAGCACTATGGCTGCGCCCTCTCCAAGACATATCTGTTTGTTCTCTTGGCCATCCATGGGATGTTCGGTGTTCTTCTCCAACATCACAGTTCAAAGGTGTCTATTATTTTTCTATCATCTTTATTCATTGTCCAGCTCTCAGAAAGATTATGGCCTTAATCAGACACACATTAGTCCTCAAATTGACATTATTACTCCTCAATAATTTGTAGAGGTCCCTAACCACAGACTTTCCCAGTGCAATGCACCTCCTTATTTCCTCACTGCTGGTACCAAGAGTGTTAATTGTGGATTCAAGCAAGATGAATCTGTTTGAGTTTCAGTATCTTCTTCATCCTTTATGGTGCTGCCTATCACTCCAGTGGTAAGAATCTTTGTTTTCTTGATATTGAGATTGAATTTATACCAACAGCTGCCTTCCTTGATCTTTTGCAAGATTGTTTATTTTTCCTATAATCTTTATAGAAGCATAATACCAGGTCTTTCTTCCTCATTGATATTATGTGAATTCAATCTGCTAAAAACAGAGCAGATATGTCTTGGAGAGAGTGCAGCCAGGGTGATCTTTCGAGGCATGGATGACAAAGTTTCACCTCACATACTTGGAGAAAGACGTGATGCTGGTAAGGGTGGAGGGTCAATGAAGGAGAAAAAGACCCTCATAAGTAGATTGGCATGGTGACTGCTGCAATGGGCCCTTGTGCGGTAGGAAGCATGAAAATGGCACAGAATAGAACAGGATTCAGATATTTTGTTCATGTTGTTGTTATGTACAGTCGAGTCGCTTGCAACTCATAGCGACCCTATGTACAACAGCCCTCAACTCTACTCTGTCCTGTGCCAATCACACTTTCTCTGACACACCCATCCCCATTATTCCGGTCACTGAATCAATGCACTTCATAGAGGGTCTTCCCCTCCTGTGCTGTCCCTCCACCCTTCCAAGCATGATGTCCCTCTCCAAGGACCTGTCCCTTTTTACGACATGTCCAAAGGATGTCAGATGAAGCCCCAGAATCCTTGCCTCCAAGGAGTAGCCTGGTTTAACCCTCTCCAGGATTAATCTGTTTGTTTTCTTGGCAGTCCACGGTACATCCAATACTCTTCTCCAGTACAGCAGCTCAAAGGCATCAATTCTCCTTCTGTCCTCCCTAGTCATTGTCCAACTCTCTGATGCATAACAAGTGATTGCAAACACCACGGCCTGTATCAGACCCACCTTAGTCTCCAGAGAGAGACTGTTGCTCTTGAGTACTTTAGAGAGGTCCCTAACAGCAGACTTTCCCATTGAAATACAATGTTTTATTTTCTTGCTCCTGCTGCTGCCAAGAGTGTTGACCATGGAGCCAAGCAAACTGAAGCTGTGAACAATCTCAATCTCTTTGCCATCCACCCTGATGCTACCAATTGGTCCAGTGGTGAGAATCTTTGTCTTCTTGACATTAAGCCTCAGTCCATACTAAAGGCTGCAGTCCTCGACCCTCTGCCACAAGTGCATGAGGTTCTCCTCAGTTTCGGTAAGCAGGGTTGTGTCATCTGCATAACGCAAATTGTTAATAGCTCTTCCACCAATCCTGACACCACACTTCTCCTCATAGAGCCCAGCTTCTCGGATAATCTGCTCTGCATACAGGTTGAAAAGGTATGGAGATAGGACACATCCCTGGCGTACACCCTTCCCAATTTTGAACCAGGCATTGTTGCCCTGCTCTGTTCTGATGATTGCCTCTTGGTCCAAGTATGTTGTTGTTGTTGTTATGTGCCATCGAGTCGCTTGCGACTCATAGCGACCCTATGTACAACAGCCCTAAACTCCTCTCTATCCTGTGCCAATTGCACTGTTGTACATAGTATAAGTTTCAAGTATAGGTTTCGCATTAGCAAGATTAAATGTTCTGGGATTCCCATTCTACTCAGAGTCAGCCACAGTTTGTTATGATCCACACAGTCAAATGCCTTTGCATAGTCAATGAAACACAGATAGACATTCCTCTGGTATTCCCTGCTTTCAGTTAAGATTCATCTAACATCAGCAACAATATCCCTAGTACCACGACCCCTTCTAAAGCCAGCCTGGACTTCTGGAAGTTCTCTCCTGATGTGCTGCTCCAGTCGTTTTTGGATGATCATCTGTAGAACCTTGCTTGCAACATTTTATTCATAGGGTCACTGTAAGTCATACTCAAATCAATGACACCTAACTAACTGACTAAGTAACTAACTAACTATGGAGGAATTCTCTGTATATGGAGTCACCATGAGTTGAGATCAACTTAACGGCAATAGGTTACAGAGGAAGAAGTGAAGATTGACAAAGATGACATGATATACTCAACATTACAGAGCTGACAAATGCAAAGAAGCTATGCTGCACCCAAAGGTACACAGTTCCAATTCACTAGTTGTTTCATGAGAGAATAATTGGCCATTCCTGAACGTCATTTACTGACTTTGAAAACCGCCTGGAGAGTCAGCTCTGAGTCTGTACCAACCACAGCAACAAATATTTGAACTCAACACTCATTTAGGCACTATATTCCACTACACATTACTCTCTTTAAATACTGAGGTCTATTTTACAAATCAGTCAATCATGTATTAACAATAGGTCACACAATCACTCATTACCACTGAGTCAGAACCAACTCTTATACTGAAAACTGACCCACTAGTGTGTTTTCAGAGGCCATGCATTACACAGAAGGAGATTGTTCATCTTTTTTCCTGTGGAGCTCCTAGTGGACTCAAACTGTCTACCTCTGGGTTAATTATGCAATTCCCTGTGGACTCCCTTTAATAGCAGATATGCTTGTGTTAAAATATGGTTACACATTCTTTGGTATACCTCTCATCAAATTGTCATCAAAAGGTGAAAGTGTGTTTTCTCCCTTGAATTTGGAAAATTCAATGAAAACTCTCTTGGTGGCTTCCAAGGCTAAATCATAAAAAGTCTTGTAGCGTCCCTTGTATCTTATATATCTGCTCTTAAAATTCTAAACTTTTATGAAGATGGCATAGCCAGAGTTAATGTTGCCATGATTTGAGGAACTCAAAACCCCAAAACCATAGAAAGCCCATGTACTCAAAACTGTTCTTAACTATTCCAATTGAGGCCAGGTTGCAAATTATCCTAACCTAGGATAGACATATTCTTTTGAGGATTTCACCCTACATGTTTAAGTGACTCCCAGCTATTTTAGTATTCCAGTTGAAATATTAAATAATATTGCATAGAAAAAATCACCCCAACTCTGCATATTTTCATAACACACATGGTTGGACGTGACCAAGCAACAAATGGTTGCTATATTACCACAAGTAAAATAATGAGAAAAATATATTTTAGTAATATTTAGATACACAGTCTTTCCTCCCACTCCACCCTCAACTGTCTTATCCAAAACCACTTGCTTTCTAATTATATAAACTAACATTTAAGGGGCTGTTTAGTTGAACCACCCAATCAAATATGTCATATACCATACACCCCACACCAGAGACTGCTGCCTATTAAGCTGACTGAAATAGTAAAAAGGTTTGTCCTGTTGAATAGCTCCTTGCTTTAAGGAAAGCAGTAGGAATATGGGATCTTTTCTTTCTATTCTGTTAAACTCAGTGGACTGCAAATTTGTTCTTGGCTTTTTGCCCAACAAGCTTTGGAAACCATTTTGCTTTCTCTCTGCTTATTAGAAACTGAGTGTGAACTATACTAATGTTTAGATCTCTTCATAAAAAGAGTGTGCTCGCCAGCTTTCTGGCCTTTTTGGCTATCTCTATTCCTAGATATTTTGAGATATTTCATAACATTTCATAAAGATAAGACTAATTACTATTACCTCGGAGACTTTGCTTAAGACATAATAAATTTCCTTGATACTACTCTGTTGTATTCCCAATGGAGAAATCTATGTGTCCAACTGTATTGTAGATATAACCAACTTAAAACATATGTAAACTCTAAACATATAATAGGAGGAAGAAGGACAATCTCTTTCCATGCCATTAATTGCCACTGAAAACCCACTGGAAAATCAGCTATGGATTATTCTCAACTTGATGATACGCAACAACAGACAAAGAAAGACAATAAATAATGCAAATGTTAACTTACTTTTTAAACAATTCATTTGTTGTTCTTTCACTAAAAAAAAATTACTCATGCTATATACAGGAAAACTTTCTTAGGTGCTGACAATAGTAAAGAAAACATAATACCTGATAGTATAACACCTATAAAGTGGTAGTGAAAAACTCAAATCAACAGTTTATAAAATACAAATTTGAATGTATATTTCACAGACTTATGAAGGGTTGCTCAGGAAGACAAGGTAAAATATTATAATAAAATATGCAAGAAGATGGCATCAGAAAATCAAAAGGGCTGAACTCTCTGAGCATTTCTTAAGCTGAAAGAATTTAAGAATAAATTCAAGCTATGAGTTGCAATACTTAAGGATACTATGAGCAGAATGAAGCATTAAAAGCAGATGAAAGGAGTATACAGAGTTATTGTACCAAAAAATAGATTAACACAGAAGAATTTCAAGAAACAACATATAAGCATGAGGCAATGGTTATGAAGGAGGAAGTGCAAGCTGCTCTGAAAGACTTAGCTTTTAAAAAATAAAGCCACAGGAACTGATAAAATACCAATTGACATGTTTGAGCAAACAGATGCTCCCCTGCAGGTGCTCAGATAGTTGTGCCAAGAAATCTGGAAGGCAACTATTTGGCATACTGACTGGAAGAGATCCATACTGATTCCCATTAAAAAAAAAAATGACCTGAGAGAATGTGGAAATTATAGAACAATATCACTAATATCACACACTAGCAAAGTCCTCCTGAAGATTATCCAGAAAAGACTTGAACATTACATTGACAGAGAACTACCAGAAATACTGTATGGGTTTAGAAGAGGCCTTGGAACTAGGGACATTATTGCCAATGTCACATGGATCTTGGCAGAAAGCAGAGAGTACTGGAAGAATGTCTATATGTGTTTCATTGACTTTGCAAAGACATTTGACTGTGTGGATCACAATAAATTGTGGCTAGCATAAAAATCTCAGAGCACTTGATCGTGCTTATACAAAACCAATACATGGACCAAGAAGCAGTCCTCGGAACATAGCAAGGAAACACCGCATGGTTTAAAATCAGAAAAGTGCATCAGGGATACATCCTGTCCCCTACCTTTTCAATCTGTATGCAGAACAGATCATTCAGGAAGAAGGGTTTTATGAGGAGTGCGGCATCAAGTTTGGAGGAAGACTCATCAGCAACTTATGATATGCAGATAATACAACCTTGTTTGGTGAAACTGAGGACCTGAAGCACTTTCTGCAAAAAAATTACTGTAGTCTGCAATATTAATTGAAGCTCAACATCAAGAAAACAAAGATTCTCACCAGTGGGCCAATTGGTAGCACCATATTAGGTGGAGAAGAGATTGAAGTTGTTAACAATTACAGCTTACTTTGCTCCACAACCAACACTCTAAACACCAGCAGTCAGGAAATCAAAAGACTAATTGCACTGGGAAAATCTGCTGTCGTGGACCTCTCCAGCATACTAAAGAGCAAAGACATCAGTTTAAATACAAAGGTGTGCCTAATCCAGGCCATGATATTCTCAAATGCTTATTATGCTTCAGAGAGTCGGACAATGACTAAGAATGACAGAAGAAGAAAAGATGCCTTCGAGTTGTGGTGCTGGAGAAGAGTGTAGAACATACCATGGACTGCCAAGAGAACAAATAGGTTTGTCCTGGAGAGGGTGAAACCAAGTCTCTTCTTTGAGGCTAGAATTTTGAAGCTCTGCCTCACTTAGTTTGGGTATGTTGCCAGGAGATATTTGTCCTTAGAGAAGGCTATCATGCTCAGAAGGGTGGACGGACAATGAAGTAGAGTGAGACCCTGGATGAGATGGCTTGATACAGTGACTGAGGCAATGAGGGTTGGTGTGTCGGAATTAGTTGGGCTTGCTCAGGACAGGGAAGGGTTCAGGGCTGCTGTACATAAGGTTGCTATACATCGTAGGCGACTCAATGGCACCTAAAAACAATAACATACTATGACGGGTTTGGAAGCAGTAGTGGTATCCACTTCCTAAATAACATGTCTCTGGAAACTCTATGAACTTTGATAAATGTCGGTAGTTGTAGAGGGGCTTCAGGTCTTTTGTTCATAGGGTCACTATGAGTTGTACTTGACTCAAAGGCAATCAACAACAACAACAGCAACAACAACATGATAGTGGAGATTAATATTGTGCATTACATACAGTATCATATATATGATCTCTTGCTCCTTCATATCGCTGACACGTTTCTTATATCTACCATAAGCCATTACTTACAGTTCTTCCTTTAAAAAGTATATATGCTTTTACCTCCTCTTTGCCAATTTGGATACCTCTTATTTCCTTCTCTGGTCTTATTGCTATCACTAAGTCTTCCAATACAATATTGAATAAGAGCGGTGAGAGTGGGCATCCTTGCCTAGTCCCTGCTCTTAAAGGAAATGCCTTCAACCTCTCTCCACTGAGAACTATATTGGCTCTTGGGTTTGCATAAATACTTTTTACTATGTTGAAGAAATCCCCCTCTAATCCTATTTTGTTGAGTGTTTTAATCAGGAAAGGGTGTTGGATTTTTTCAAAGGCCTTTTCTGCATCAATTGATAGGATCACGTGATTCTTTTTCTTTGCTTTGTTAATGTGATGAATTACATTAATTGTTTTCCTTATGTTGAACCACCCTTGCATACCTGTTATAAATCCCACTTGGTCATGATGGATTATTTCTTTGATGATATCATTGAATTCTATTGGCCAGGATTTTATTCAGTATTTTTGCATCTATGTTCATAAGAGATATTGGCCTATAGTTTTCTATTTTGGTGGTGTCCTTTCCTGGCTTTGGTGTCAAGGATATGTTTGCTTCATAGAATGAATCTGGGAGAATTCCATCTTTCTCTATTTCCTGAAATAGTTTATGTAGAATTGGTGACAATTCTTCTTTAAATGTTTGATAAAATTCACTTGTAAAACCATCTGGTCCAGGGCTTTTTTTGGTTGGAAGTTGTTTTATTATCTTTTCAATTTCTTCTTTTGGAATGGGTCTGTTCAGATGTCAAAAAAAAAAAAAGTATATATGCTACCCATCATGTGCAAAGATTACTCTGAGTTGTATTCTACTCAATGACACTTAACCACTGTTTAATGAGACTAGTGCTGTTATATCTAGAGGAACACTCTTCCATTTATCCCACCACTCTTTGTCAATGTGCTTGTATGAAGTAACCTGGGTTTCCTGAACCTTGTGCCATTGGGGTATCAAATACCATAATGGTTTTACATTGTGAACAGTGTTTGGTGGAGCTACCAGTTGTAAGATGGGTTTGGAAGCAGGAGTGGCATCCACTTTCTAAACCACATGCCTCTAAACTCTATGAACTTGGAGAAACAGCAATAATTATGAAAAAGCATTAGGTCTTTTGTTCAGAGTTGCTATGAGTCTTGCTTGACTTGACAGCAATCAAAAACAACAAAGAGAATCATGTGCTTATATTGTTGTTCATGCTCATGTAAAAGCTTTACCTTGACCAAGAGGCTGTCTTGTTAACAGAGCAAGGGAACACTGCTGTTGTTGTTGTTAAGTGCCATTGAGTCTCAGGCAACTCATAGCGACCCTATGAAGGAGAGTCCTCGACGCTTGGGTGCCTTTCATCCTATCTCCAGGTTCATAGGGTTTCCGGAGGCAAGCTTTTATGGAAGTGGATGCCACTCCTCCTTCCAAGCTTGTTTTAATTGGGGAGCTCCACCCCACTCTCTGTCCACATTGGGTAGCCAACCATTAACACATGTGACACATCTGTGTCACAGAAGGGGACATTACATGGTTTAAAATTAAGAAAGGTGTGTGTCAGGGTTATATCCTGTCTCCATACCTTAGCAAATTATTACAAACAGAAAATGTGGATGCTTAGCAAATTATTCAAAAGCTAGACTCTATGAAAAAGAATGTGGCATCAGGATCAAAGGAAGTTTAATCAATAACCTACAGTATATTTGATGACACTTGTGGTATTAGCGTTAAAGTTGGCTTTTTTAGCCATTAAGTTAGTCCCTGCTGTTCTCCAGCTACTGTAAGTGCAGGCACATGGTCTTGCAAATCATCAACAACTATGGGACTATAATAAGAGAAAGATTGATTCCCTCACTGTAGAGTGAAAGCTGAGCAGAATGAGACTGAATGAAACCTTGGTGACAGTGCTGTTGGAGAGAAGGTCACAATGCTGTGGAGAGACTTGGGAAAGGTGTAACATGAGACTTCTTTCATTTGTGCTGGCCACAATTTAAGGTTCTATTAGCCAGATGATTGAAGGAGATGCTGATTCTGAGGCGAACCTTGCTGGATGATTGAAGAAACCAGAGGCTTCTTGAATTTGTGTTGTTGAACTAAAACCAGGACATTTAATATTTGAGGAATTGTATTTTGCTATTAATCTGGCTTGGGGCAACTGGACTAAACTTGACTTGCATTGTCAGGTATTCTTTGCCTCTCCCACTCCCCAAGCTATTTCCATAATAAACTCCACACTTGTTAACACAACTGTGAGTGAAATATATGAGTAAACAACAGATACTGAACCGATATTATTGGTTGAAATAGGTGCAGGAGCATGAGGGGTAGCATGTCTAGCAAAGCAGTTATCTATATACTGCTATGGATACTGTTGAGGAGAGTTTCCCTTTATGAAGTTGGTAAAGTACAATTTGGTCACTTCAACCCTCACGTTGCATCTTTTTTTCACAATATTTGACTTGCTAAAAGTGAGAAGGACATTAAGCAATTGAAGCACAAAATGTTAGAGACTTCTGGATGAATTGCATTTCAATGTCAAGAAAACAAAAATTCTAAGTCATTAAGTAGCAATGATGCCGTATTTTCAGTCACTTGTTATGCATCAGAGACTAGGACAATGAATGAGGATGATAGAATAAAAAAAATGATAACTGAGCTGTAGTGTTGGAGAAGAGCACTGAATGTCCAGTGGACTACCAAAATAATAAACAGAACAATCTTAGAGAAGGTGTAAGTAGAGTGGCCTTTGGAGGCAAAGATGACAAAGCTTTGACTCATATAGTTTCAACATTTTTCTAGAAGATACAGTTCCTTGGAAAAGGACATCATACTTGGAAAAGTGGAGGGTAGACAAAAAAGAAGACATTGTGTCAGATAGATTGACACAATGAACACAGAAATGGGCTCATGTGTCAGATTGTGAGGATGGCACAGGGTTCACATTTGTTGTTCACAGGGTCATACTTTCTATATGCACCTATATAACAGCAACATATTGTCATTATTATGCGCAGTTGAGTTACCTGTGACTCATACTGACCCTATGTAAAATAGCCCTAAACCCTGCTCTATCCTGTGCCAATATTACTATCTCTGACACACTTACCCCATTTTCCCTAGTCACTGAATCAATCTATCTCAATGAAGATCTTCCTTTCCTGCACTATCCCTTCACCCTCCCAACAATAACCTCCCTTTCCAAGGATTGGTTCCTACTTGCAATGTGTCAAAAGTATGTTAGACTAAGCTTCGGAATGTTTTCCTCCAAGGAGCAGCCTGGCTTCACCCTCTCTAAAAGAACCTGTTTGTTCTCTTAGCAGTCCATGTTACACTCAATATTCCCCCATAGCACCACAGCTCAAAAACATCAATTCTCTTTCTATCATCCCTAGTCATCGTCCAGCTCTCTGATGCATAGCAAGTAATTGCAAAGACTATTGCCTAGGTCAGGTGTACCTTAGTCTCCAGACTGACATCATTACTCTTTGGTACTTGGCTCCAGTAATTTACAACTTAGTACTTAATACATGACAGATCTGTTTGTTCTTTTAGCAATCACTGGTATCGAGATTACTCTTAAATGATAAAATTCAAAGACATCAATACTTTCTTGGTCTTTCTTATTCACTGTCCAGTTTTCACATACATATGAAGCAATTGAACATACCATGATTTGAATCAGGTACATGTTCGTTTTTAAACAAACATTCTTGTCTTAAAATTGTCATTTTCCAACATAGCAAGTTGGCTTTATTTTTGTTTTTAATTTTTTTTTTACTATTACTTCTAAAGGTATTGATACCAATAATATTGCCTATTGTTCCACTGGTGAGGATTTTAAAATTATCTTAATGTTGATTTTTAGTCCCTACTGAACACTGGAGTCTTTGACTTTTATCAATAAGTGTTTCAAGTTATCTTCACTTTCGGCAAAGAAGATTGTGTTAACTGTATATTAGTTGCTGATCAATCTTCCTCCAATTCTGATGCCACATTCCTCTTGATATAGTTCACATACTTGAATTGTTTACTCAGAATACACATTGAATAGGTTTGGTAAAATTATCCAACCCAGACACTCACTTTTCCTAACTTTAAGCCATTAATATCCCTTTGTGTTCTGAGATTCCCATTCTTCTCAGAGTTAGCCAGAGTTTGTTGTGATGCACACAGTCAAATGCCTCTGCATAGTCAATAAAACACAGATAAACATTCCTCTGGTACTCCTTGCTTTCAGCCAAGATCCATCTAACATTAACTGTAATAGTCCTAGTACCACGGGCTCTTCTAAACACAGTCTGCACTTCAGACAGTTCTCTGTTGATGTGCTGTTCCAATCACTTTCAGATAAATTTCAGCAGAGCCTTGCTTGTATGTGATATTAATTATAGAGTTTGATAATTTCCACACTCTGTCTGATCACCTTTCCTTGGAATAGGAACAAATATAGATCTCTTCCAGTGCGTTGGCCAGGTGGTTGTCCTCCAGATTTCTTTGTATAGCTTGGTAAGCATATCCAGGGCAGTGTCTGTTTGTTGAAATATGTCAATTGGTATGTCATTAATTTCTGGGGCCTGTGTTTTGCCAATTCTTTCAAAGCAGGTTGATCATCATCACCACAGGCTCTTGGTCATAGGCTGTTTCATGAAATTCTTCTGTGTCCACCAACTCCTTTTTGTACAATGACTCTGTAAACTTTTCCCATCTTTTTTTAAAGCAATATATATTTTCTATTTTAATTCATTTCATATTCTGCCCAAAGCATCCTTAAGTATTGCAACTTCGAGGCTTGAATTTGTTCTCCAGTTCTTTGAGCTGAGTGCGAGCATGTTCAACCCCTTTGACTTAATGACTCCAGCTCTTTACACATTTCCTTGTAATACTTTGTCTTCCCAGGTTTCCCTCTGAAACCTTCTCTTCAGCTCCTCAATTTCTTGATCTCTTCCCTTTGATTTGGCAATATTCAGAGTCTCTTTTGACATTCACCTTGGTCTTTTCTTCCTCCTATGTTTCTGTAGCTCATCTAGTCTTTGCTCACTAGTGTTTAAGGCCTTGAAACTGTTCCTGATGGTTTTGAAATTCATGTGGAATAGACTCAAGGTCATATTTTTGTCATATGCGTGGACCAGGAAGCAGTTGTCAGAACAGAGCAGTGAAACACTGCATAGTTCAAAATTGGGAAGGGTGTACCAGGGATGTGTCCTATATCCATACCTTTTCAATCTATATTCAGAACAGATTATCCAGAAGGCTTGACTCTATGAGGAGAAATGCAGCATCAGGATTGGAGGAAGACTCATCCTCAATCTGTGTTATGCAGATGACACAACCCTAGTTGCTGAATCTGAGTAGGATCTGAAGCACTTAATGCAGAAGGTCAAGGACTGCAGCCTTCAATGTGATTGAAGCTCAAAATCAAGAAAACAATGATACTTACTACTGGGCCAATTGACAGTATTTGTGATACATGATTAAGAGATTAAGATTGTTAACAGCTTTAGTTTGTTTGGCTTAACAATCAACACTCTTATTACGAACAGCCAGGAAGTTAAGGCAAATTGCATTGGGAAAATCTGTCGTCAGGGACCTCTTCAGTATACTGAAGAGCAACGATGTCAGTCCGGAGAATAAGGTGCAACTGATACAGGCCATGGTCTTTTCAATTACTTGCTATGCATCAGGGAGCTAGACAATGACTAGGAATGATAGAAGAACTGATGCCTGTGAGTTGTGTGGTGCTGGAAATGAGTAATGAATATTACATGGACTGCTAAGAAAACTAACAGGTTCACCCTAGAGAGGGTGAAACCAGGCTGCTCCTTGGAGGCATGGATTTTTAAGCTTTGTCTGACCTACTTTGGACATGTTGCAAGGAGGGACCAGTTCTTAGAGAGGGCCATCATGCTTGGGAGGGTGAATGGACAGTGCAAGAGAGGAGGAATCTGGATGAGATGGATTGATTAGGTGACTGGAGTAATTGGAGTCGGTGTGTCAGAGACAATAAGATTGACACTGGATAGAGCTGGGTTTAGGGTTGTTGTACACAGAGGTCACTATGAGTCACAGGCAACTTGACTGCACATAACAACAACAATATCCCTTTACCTTTGATGACCTAGTTGATATAGAACTTCACTGCCAACCCAAAGACAGCTAATTTGAATAATAAAAGAATGTCTATTTATGTTTAATAGACTATGAAAAGGCATTTGACTGTATAGGTTATAACAAGTTGTGGCTGGCATTGAGAGGAATGAGAGCCTCAGAGCATTGAAGTGTGCTCATGCAAAACCTATACCTGGAACAAAAGGTTGTTGTACAAGCAGAGCAGGAGAATGCTGCATGGTTTAAAATTGAGAAGGGAGTGCGTAACGGTTGTATTTTCTTTCCATACCTATTCAATCTGTATGCTGAGCAAATTATTTGAGAAGCTGGACTCTATGAAGAGGAATGTGGCATCAAGACTGGAGGGAAACTCATCAATAATCTGAGTTATGCAGATGACACAACTTTGCTGAAAATGAGGAGGACTTGAAGCACTTGTTGCAGAAGACCGAGGAATACAGGCTTCTGTATGAATAACATTTCAATGTCAAGAAAACAAAGATTTTTGCCGCTGGACCAAATAAGCAATATTATGGTAGAGGGAGAAGAGATTGAAACTGTCAATAGCTTCATCTTGCTTGGATACACAATTAAAACTGTTGGTACCAGCATTCAGGAAATCAGGAAATGCATTGCGCTGGGAACGTCTACAGTTAGGGAGTACTACAAATTATTGAGGAGTAATGATGTTAGTTTGAGGACTAAGGTACCTCTGATTCAGGTCATGGTCTTGCTGATCACTTGCTATGCATCTGAGAGTTGAACAATTACTAAGGATGACAGAAGAATTGATATCTTTGAGCTGTGGTATTGGAGAACAACACTGAACATCCCATAGACTGATAAACCCAAACACATATGTCTTGCAGAGTGTAGCCAGAGTGGTCTTTGGAGGCAAAGATGATGATTGATAGGAGCCGCTATTCCTTGGAGAGAGACATAATACTTGGAAGAGTTGAAAGTCAGTAAAGAAGAAGAGCCTCAATCAGATGAATTGACATGGCGACTGCCACAATGGGCTCTAATTTGTCAGGAAGTATGAAGGTGGCACAAGATAGAACAGGGTTAAATCTGTTGTTGATAGGATTGCTGGGAGTCATACTTAACTCAATGGCACTTATCAACAACAACAAAGCAAACAGTGTGAATTAAGGTAGTGTGAAATCAAATGCCTACAAATTTTTTATGAATACCAATATAAAATTTAAAAAAATGTTTAAAAATCCATCTGATATCAGCAATATGATCCTTTCCACATGCCCTGTACTGACTCCAGCTTCAATTTCTGGCAGATCCATGCCAAATTACTGCTCCAGCATTTTGGGGTTTTTTTATTATTATTATTCAGCAAAATTTTAATTGATAATTTTCACATTCTGTTGGATCACGCTTTTAAAAAACTTTTTAATGGAAACAAATATGGATTGCCTCCAATAAAATGGCCAGGTATTTGTCTTGTAGTGAACATGTTCAGGGCTATATTTATTTGCTGAAACACCTAAATTAATATTTCATCCATTCTTGGTTCCTCATCCCCCCTCCCCCCCCAACATTTTCAATGCAGCTTGATTGTCTTTATTCAGTACAATTGGTTATTTTTTGTTGTTGTTGTTATGTGCTGTTGAGTCACCTGTGACTCATAGTGACCCTATGTAGAGCAGCTCTCAACTCTGCCTTGTCCTGAGCCAGTCTCACTAATTCTGACACAAAAACGCTCATTATCCCAGTCTCTGTATTAATCCATTTCATCTGGTGTCTTCTTGTCCTGCACAATCCCTCCACCTTTCCAAGCATGATATCCTTCTCCAAGAAAAAGTCTCTCCTGCCCACGTGCCCAGTGTATGTGAGGAAGAGCTTCAAAATCCCATCCTCTAAGGAGAGAGACTTGGTTTAACCCTTTCCAAGACAGATTTGTTTTCTTGGCAGGGCATGGTATGTTTAAGACTCTTCTCCAGCACCACAATTTGAAGGCATCAATTCTTTTTCTATCATCCTTAGCCATTGTTCAACTCTGATGCATAGCAAGTCCATGGCCTGGATTAGGCACACCTTAGTCTGTAGACCAACATCATTGCTTTTCAGCACTCTGGAAATGTCCTTGACAGCAGATTTACCTAATGCAATTTATCTTTTTATTTCTTGACTGCTGGTGCCAAGAATATTGATTGTTGAGCTGAGCAAGCTGTAACTGTCAACAACCTCAACCTCTTGACAATTCATCATAGCGCTGTCAGTCATCCTTTTTTCTCTTTTTTTTTTGTCAGTCATCTTTTTGATGTTAAGCTTCAATCCATATTGAATACTATAATCCTTGTTTTTCTGTACCAAGTGCTTCTGGTCTTCTTCATTTTCAGCAAGGAAGGTTATGTGATCATATGCTAATTCTGTAATTCTTGATATGCTAATCTCTACAAGAGATTGTTTTTGGTACAGAAACTTTGTGTATTCCTTACATTTTCTTTTTGAAGTTCCTCTATTGGTCAATATTTGCCCATATAATTCTTTGTATTGCAATTTGAGGCTTCAATCTATTCTTCAGTTCTCTCAGCTTGAGAAAGGGACACTGGATTATTCTGTTTGATTTTCTATCTTAACTTTTTACACGTTTAATACTTTGTCTTTCTGAGCAGTCCTTTGAAGTTCTTTATTCAGTCTTATAATTTCTTCCTCCTGTCACCTTGTCTTTTCTGTAATCAGGGGCAAGTTTGAGAGACTGTACTGACACAAATTTTGCATATACACATATATGTATAGTTGTGCTGCAATCCTGAAGGCACACAATTTGAGGCCACCAGTTGTTTTGCAAGAGAAGGATGGGCAATCTCCTCCTGTGTGATTATCTGCCTCTAAAAACCTGCTGCAGGGTCAGCTATGGATTAGTTCTGACTCTACAGTACACAACAACAACAAACATATATATGTACACATGTACAAATACTTATATTCAATGCAATAAAATGCATAACCATTATCTATAATATTTAATGAAGATATATGATTGATCATTTTATCCAAACTATCCTGAAGTATTGCCACCTGTAGCTTGAATTTGTTTTTCAACTCCTTCAGCTTAAGATACGCTGAGCGAGATCAGACCTTTTGATTTTCTAACTCCGGCTCTCTGTACATTTCTTCATAGTATCTTACTTTGTTGTCCCAAGCTGCCTTTTGAAATTTTCTATTCAGCTCTTTGATTTCTTGATTTCTTCCTTTAGCTTTGGCTTCTCGGCGCTCTAATACAATACTCAGAATATCATCTGACATCCATCTTGGTTTTTCTTCTTCTTTATTTAGCCTTTGTAATGATCTTTTCAAGACAGACTAGGAAGAAGGATTGGCCACCCACTTCTGACATAGCAGGCCTCTGAAAACCCTATGCACAACAGAACACACGCAGATTAACAGAAAGGGCAACCTAGGTAGAACTATCAAGTATGGAAATACA
>NW_006399845.1:3733763-3740581 GCF_000299155.1 Elephantulus edwardii | reverse complement strand
ATGGATTGATTCAGTGACTGGGGTAATCGGGATGGGTGTGTCAGAGGCGGTGCGTTTGGCGCAGGATAGAGCAGGGTTTAGGGCTGTTGTGCATATTGTCGCTATAAGTCGGAAACGACTCGACGGCACATAACAACAACAACAACAATGATCTTTTGCATTCTTCATGCACGATTTTCTTGATATCCTCCCAGAGCTCATTTGGTCTACGCTCATTGGTGCTCAAGGCCTCAAACCTCTTCCAGAGACGGTTTTGAAATTTGAGTGGGACAGACTTAAAGTCATATCTTGGTTCCCATGGACTTGACTTAATTTTCCTCAACTTCAGCTTGAATTTGCATATGAGTAGTTGGTGGTCTGTCACACAATCAACACCCCGCCTGGTTTTCACTGCTGTCCAGCGAATCTTTCCACAAATGTAATCAATTTGATTCCTATGCATACCATCAGGTGAAATCCATGTGTATAGCCTCTGTTTGTGTTTCTTATAAAGGTATTTGCAATGAATAAATCATTGAATGTGCAGAACTCTATCAATATCTCCAGCCTCATTTCTCTCACTGAGCCTGTGTTTTCCAGCTACTGATCCTTCTTCCCTGTTCCCAACTTTTACATTCCAGTCACCCATTATTATTAACACACCTTGATTGCATGTTTGATCAATTTCTGACTTCAAAAGTTGGTAAAAATCTTCTATTTCCTCTTCTTTGGCTCTGGTTGTTGGTGCATATATTTGAATGATAGTGGTATTCACTAGACTTCCTTGTATGCATATGGATATTATCCTGTCGCTCACCACATTTTATTTCAGAATAGATCTCGAAATGATTTTTTAAATTATGAAACCAACCCCAGTTTTTTCTCACCTTACATCCCCAGCACAGTAAATCATATAATCATCTGATCCAAAATGTCCCGTGTCAAGCCATCTCATTTCTCCAGTACCTAGTATGTCAATATTTAGGCTCTCCATTTCTTTCTTAACAATGTCCAATTTTCCCACATTCATGCTTCCCACATTCCACATTCCAATCACTATTGTCTCCTTACAGCTTTTTCTCTTTCTCCATGTTTCCATCTCTAAGATCTCTGGGGTTGTTTGCCATGTCTGTTAGGCCAAATGATAATCTAAGTGTGCTCTATTCTACATAGGATTTTCGACGGCCTGTAATTTTGGAAGTGGATGGCCAATTCTTCTTCCTAGTCTGTCTCAATTTTTAAATATATATAATAGTCTCTTCCAGACAAGCATTCTACAGAAAAGAGCAGATGAAAGACACTTACGAGTTAGAAAGACCAATATTCAATGTTGCTGCCCACCCAGCTACATATTTGGTTGGTTTTGGGTTTTGGAGTTTTGGTTTTTGTTGTTTTTTTTTTTTTTTAAATCCACCCTTTCCCTACTCCACCTTCCTACTTCTGCTTACAACATTCAAGGATGTATAAAAAGAAGATGGAAGGAGTACACAGAGTCACTGTATCAGAAGGAATTGGCTGTCACAGAGGAATTTCATGAAATAACATATGATAAGAACCTATGGTGATGAAGGGGAAGTTCAAGTTGTTATGAAGGAATTGGCAAAAAACAAGGCTCTAGGAGTTGACTGCATACCAATGGATTTATTTCAACAAACAGACGCTGCCCTGGATGTGCTCACTAGGTTGTGCCAGGAAATCTGGAGGAGAGATTGCATTGGGAAAGTCAGCTGTGAGGGACCTCTCAAGAGTACTGACGTGCAACGACATCAGGCTGGAGACTAAGGTGCGCCTGATCCAGGTTATAGTCTTTGCAATTACGTGCTATGCATCAGAGAGTTGGACAGTGAATAGGGATGTTAGAAAGAGAATTTGCTAGGAGAACGAACAGGCTTGTCCTGGAGAGGGAGAAGCCAGAATGTTCCCTGGAGTCAAGGATTCTCAAGCTTCATCTGACTGGTCCTTGGGGAGGGACATCATGTTTGGGAGAGTGGAGGAACGGTGCAGGAGAGGAAGACCCTCAATGAGATGGATCGATTCTGTGAGTAGAGTGGTGGGAATGGGTGTGTTTGAGACAGCGAGGTTGGCACAGAGTAGAACGATGTTTAGGGCTCTTGTACATAGGGTCACTAACGAGTCGCAAACGACTCGATGGCACATAACAACAACAACAACAACATATGATTGATGAAGCTTGTATTTGTTGTTTTGTACTATCCAGTTTGAACCTATTGACTCTCCAGAGAATTATCAAAGGCAGACAGCTTGTGAATTAGAACTGTTTTTGTGTTGGCAGTGCAACTCCTTACCACTAGGTTGTAAATAACAGGGGAGAAGATTGGCTACCTTTCTCCCACAGAGTAACTGGTGATTTTTAATAGTCTGCTTTTGGGTTAGCAGTGTAATTCCTTCTCAGTAAGCCACCAAGTATTTAAGATCTATTAATAATAAATGGAAAGTATAATAAAATGTTGGAAACAAAAAAAAGATGGATTAGTAATCAGAAAATATTATTTTGGTGATAAAAATTTGGCCTAAAATAACATTATAGAATTTTATATGGCCCATAACTAATGTATTATAAATGCTATTTTTATAAAAAAAGAATAAAAGGCAAAATCCAGAAAACGATCTGCAACAATAGCTGCCATTGCTGACATCAGACGAATGCTGAATAAAAGCAGATAATAGCAGAAAGAAGTTTATTTTATATTTTTGTAAATAAGGGGTAAAAGATGACTATATTCAAGCTTCATAGTAATCTCCATTCCAGAAAAAAGTGATCTATGGAATGCAGAAATGAATGAACAACATTTTTAATATCGGGCACGAGTAAAACTGTGATGAAGATATTTCCAGTGCGATTAGAGCAGAATCCTCACAGGAAACTGCAAAACACTCAAGTGAGAACCAGATTACTTTTAACAAGGACTATCATGGCTAACATCAGATGAATGTTGAATAAGAGGAGAGAATAATACCAGAAAGAAGATTTATTTATGTTTTATTGACTATACAAAGGCTTTTGGCCTTGTAGATTATAATAAATTATGGATAATAGTTCAAAGAACAGGAATACCAGAATTGTGTTTGTGTTGAATTTGTAGAAGGGCCTAGAAGCAATTGTTCAAACAGAACAATTAGTATTGTTAAAAATTAGTTGATTTAAAATCAAGAAATGATTGTGTAAGGGTCATATTCTTCAATATTGAGATTGTTTTGGAAAATGTCAAACTATCTTTCAGACTTGTTACATCATGTTTTAATCCCACCAAAAGTGCATGAGAGTTCTAATCTCTGCATATACTCTCCAACAGTTATTGCTTACTATCCTGATAAACTTTGCTCATGCTACTAAGGTAAGATGGTTTTCATTGTTGTTTTGATTTGTATCTCTCCGATTGACAATGGTTTTGAACATTTCTTCATGTGTCTGTTAGTTATCTAATGTCTCTGTTTGTGAAGAGTCTTAATATTTTATTATTGTGTTATCAATATTTTCCTTGTGGAGGCCCTGTTGTTGTTGTTCTTAGGTGCTGTCAAGTAGAGTAAAACTCATAGTAGCCCTGTTAACAAAAGATATGAATTTTATAATACCCTGTGCTATCCTACAATCTCTGACACACTCAATCCCATTGCTGCAGTTATTTTGTTAGTCCATCTGGTTGAGGGTATTCCTCTCCTTTGCTTTCCCTCTGTCTTCCCAAGCATAATGTACCTCTCTAAGTAATAACCTGACCTAGCAACATGCCCCAAGTATGAGAGATAAAGCTACATTATCTCTGCCTCCAAGGAGTACTCTGGCCACAACTTCTCCAAGATATATGTTTGTTCTTTTGGCAATGCATGAGATATTCAGAACTCTTTTCCAACACCACAGGTCAAAGACAACGATTTTTCTTCTGTAATCCTTATTAATTGTCTGGCCCCGTATGCATAGCAAATGGTTTAAAAAGACCATGGCCTTAATGTAGCAGTCACCATGTCAGTCTGCTTGGTTGAAGGTCTTCCTCTCATTTGCCAACTCTCCACTATTCCCAGCATCATGTCCTTCTCAAAGAAGTAGCCCTGCTTTTCCTAATACGCATTTAAATCAATTTGATTTCCACTATTTCTGTTGTGAAGTCACCTCTTTAATTTTTTTTTTAGAAAATGTATACTTTATTTGGTAATAATAAGTTTGAACATATTCATTTATTTTATTTCCATTCGTTCATTATTACACACTTTCCTCCCTGCTACCCTCCCCACCAAGTTCACTTTTTCCTTTGAAAAATAAAGTTCTTTCATTGTTAAACAGTCTCCACCTCCCCCCGAGACTACTTTACTATGCAACTCTTATTCTGGAATCTAGTCATGCCAATAATACATAATCATAAGTTCCTTTTATACAGTTTTCTCCCTCCTCTGTTTCAATATCATGTACATTATTTATCCCCCTTTTTTTTAGTTTACCCCAACTCCATATCAGTCTTGTCCTATAACAGTGGCATTATACAATATTTGTCTTTTAATGACTGAGATATTTCACTCAGCATAATGTCCCCCATGGTCACCCATTTTGTATAATATTTCATAAGTTCCTTGTTTTCTAGTGCTGTATAGTGTTCAATTGGGTGAATATACCACAGCTTCTCTCCATTCGTTTGTTGAAGGGCATTTGCACTGTTTCCAAATCTTTGCTATTGTGAACAATGCAGAAAAAAACATGCATGTGCATAAAACTGCTTGGTTGGCAATTTTGGTTTCTTTAGGTTATATTCCTACTAGTGGAATTGCTGGTAGATGGTATTTCTATTTGCAACTTTTTGAGAAAGTGCCATACAACATTTTACAGTGGTTGCACCATTTTTTTATAACTCCACCAATGGTGAATAAGGGTTCCAGACTCTCTACAACCATGCCAACCTTTGTTGATCGCTGCTTTCTTAAATCTTGCTATTCTTACTGAGGTGTCCTAAAATGTGATCTTTTCTGGAGAACGTTTCATGGACATTGGAGAAGGTATACTGTGTTTTTTTGAGGGGTACATTAGTCTATAAATATCTATGAGATTGAGTTGATTATTTGTTAAATCTTCAGCATCTTAGTTGAGTTTCTTTCTGGAAGTTCTATCTTTTCTTGAAAGTGGTGTATTGAACTCTCTAACTGCTATAGTAGTGTTGTCTATTTCCTTTTTTTCAGCTTTGTTAATGTTTGTTTCAAATATTTTGCAGGTCTTTAATTTGGTGCATAGATATTTACTACTGTTGTACTTCTTGTTTTATCGACCCCTTAATCTTTATCTAGTAACCTTCCTTGTTGTTTATGATGCTTTTTGCATTGAAATCTATTTAATTGGAAATTAATGTTGCCATTCCTCCTTTTTTCTGTTTGCCATTTCCTTAGTTTATTTTTTCCCTAACCTTTTATTTTTAGTCTTTCATTATCTTCACTTTTCAGGTGTGTCTCTTTTAGACAGCATATTGATGGATTTTGGGTTTTTATCCAATCTGCTACTCTTTTTCTCTTCAGTGGTGCATTTAAACTATTCACATTCACTGCAATTATTGAGAGGCAAGATTTTGTTGCTATCATTTTGTTGAGTTCTTGTTGATATTGTTGCTAGTTACTTTGATCCATCCTGCTTTCTGTAGCATCTCTATAAGAAGGACATCTCTCTATGTTTCCTGTAATGCTAGTCTTGGTTTTGCAAACTCCCTTAGGTTCTGTTTTTCTGGGAATATCTTGATATCTCCTTCATATTTGATAGAAAATTTTGCTATGTATAATATTCTTGGTTGACAGTTTTGTTCTTTGAGTGTTCGATATATGTCATTCCATTATCTTCTTTCTTGCATGGTTTCTGTTGAGAAATCAGCAGTTAATTATTATTTTCTCTCCCTTACACAATACTTTTTGTTTCTTCCTCATGCAAATTTGACTATGATATGTCCTGGTGTTTTTCTTTTGGGTTCTGTTCTATATGGTGTTGTCACAGCTTCTTGAATATATATTTTCTCATTTTTCATTGTTGTTGTTGTTTAATGCCGTCAAGTCGTAGACAACTCATAGCGACCCTATGAACGAACATTCTGAGCACTGTTCATACATAGAGTTTCTGGAGGCAAGCCATTTTGGAAGTGGATGCCGCTCCTGCTTCCAGACTTGATTTAGTCGGGAAGCTCTAGCCAACACTGTCCACCATGGGTGCCAATTACCACGATTGGCACATCACTGTCACAGGCTTCAGCATCACAGCAACCACGAGTTACCTCTGTACAGCAACACACAGACCAGTGCTATACCACCTAGAAGAATGTTTGACAAGAAGACAATTTGAACTCTCCTTGCCAGAATGCAGGAGCAGGAATCATGGCAAGTTTTTGGACTTGACTGTAATGACATTTTTCATTATGCCTGGGAAATTTTCTTCTAGTAATTCTTCCACAACTTTGTCAGTGCCTTAACTTGTTTCTTCCTGTTCTGGAATTCCAATTATGCACATGTTATATATCTTAATGTTGCCACACATTATTATTAGGTTTTCTTCTTTTTCCTTCCTTTTTGATTCTACTTTTTGTTTTAGCAGATCAGTGGTGACAGTTCTATCTTCTTTCTCACTGTTTCTGTATTCTTTTTTTAAAAAATTTAAATTTTATTAGTTTAATGAACATTTGCAGAGATTTTGGGTTTTCATTCATTCATTGTTGCACTGTTTTCTCCACCCTCATCCCCAGTTCATTCTTCTTCCCCCCCCCCATGTCTGTTTTAATTGTGCAATTGCCACAGTGCTTGTCAAAGCCAGTTCTGATTAATCTCCTTTGTCAGTGTGTCCCTTGCCATTCCCTATCACTCCTCCC
>NW_006399845.1:3729173-3732628 GCF_000299155.1 Elephantulus edwardii | reverse complement strand
ACCAACAGTGAATCAGGGTTCCAGTTTCTCCACAACCTCGCTAGCATTTGTTGCTTGCTGTTCTGTTAAATTCTGCTATTTTGACTGGGGTGAGATGATATCTCATAGTTGTTTTAATTTGCATATCTCTTAGGGCTAGGGATTTTGAGCATTTCTTCATGGGCTTGTTAGCCACCTGAATGTCGTCTTTGGTGAAGTGCCTGTTCATATCCTGTGCCCATTTTTCTATTGGATTATTTACCTTTATCTTGTCGTGCTCAAGTATTTCATAAATTCTGGATATAAGTCCCTTATCTGATAACGGAAGACAAGCAGTATTAACCCACAAGAAGTCAATCCTGGAGTGGAAGTTTAAGTACAGGGACTTTTTCTCAGGACCTTCAGGAAAAGAAGCTGTACAAGACAGTTGTACTCAACAAGTTTAAATTGAAGTCATATTGACTGCATTATAAGAGACTGACAGCAGCGTGATATGTTCAGAATCAAAGAAATCCTGATGGCTTGAGACTTAGGCCATCACATCAGAGGCTGGTCAATGGAAGACGGGTGTTGAATGTTGTAGGCAAAAGTAGGGAGGGTTGGTGGTGGAGTAGGGAAAGGATAGATTAAAAAAAAAGAAAAAACCCAACTGAACATGTAGTGGGGTGGGTAGCAACAGAGAATATTGGTCTTTTTCTAACTGGTAAATGTCTTTCATCTGCTCTTTTTTGTAGAATGATTGTATGGAAGATACTATTACATATATTTAAAAATTGAGACAGACTAGGAAGAAGGATTGGCCATCCACTTCCAAAATTACAGGTCTTAGAAAACCCTATGTGTAATAGAGCACACTTAGACTATCATTTGGACTAACAGACATGGCAATTGAAACTGAGATCTTAGAAATGAAAATACAGAGAAAGAGGAACAGCTGTAAGGAGACACTAGTGATTGGAACATGGAATGTGAGAAGCATGAATGTGGGAAAATTGGATATTGTTAAGAAAGAAATGGAGCGCCTAAATATTGACATACTAGGTATGGTGAAATGAGATGTCTTGGCATGGCACATTTTGAATCAAATGATCATATGATTTACTATGCTGGGGATGAAAAGGTGAGAAAAAAAAGGGGTTGGCTTCATAACTAAAAAAGTCATTTCTAGATCCATCCTGAAATACAGTGTGGTGAGCAACAGGACAATATCCATACACATACAATGAAGTCCAGTGAATACCATTATCATTCAAATATATGCACCAACAACTAGAGCCAAAGAGGAGGAAATAGAAGATTTCTACCAACTTTTGCAGTTAGAAATTGATCAAACATGCAATCAAGATGCATTGATAATAATGGGCGACTAGAATGCAAAAGTTGGGAACAGGGAAGAAGGATCAGTAGCTGGAAAACACGGGCTCAGTGAGAGCAATGAGGCTGGCATAGACTGGTGAGCACATCTAAGGCTGCATTTGTTAATTGAAACAAATCAGTTGATATCCTATCAATTGCTGGGGCTTTCTCTTTTGCTAATTACTTCAATGCAGCCTTCACTTCCTCCTTTGTTACGGTTGCCTAATAGTCATTTGGTACTTGAAATTTTTCAGTGTTAATGAGTTCTTTTTGTTACAGTGACTCTGTATTCTCTCCATCTCTGATTCTGTGTGTTCTCTCCATCTTCTTTTGATGCTTTCTAGGTCATTCACTATATTGTCCATGTTGTTATTATTGTGTGCCATCAAGTCACCTGTGACTCATAGCAACCCTCTGTATAAAAACTCTGAATCTTGTCCTGTCTTGAGCCAGTCTGACTTTGACACACCTATCCCCATTGCCCCAATCACTGTATCAATCCATGTCATCTGGGGTCTTCCTCTCTTGCACTGTCTTTCTACCCTTCTGAGCATGATGTCCTTCTTCAAGGATCAGTCTCTTCTGGCCACATGCCCATAGTACGTGAGACAGAGCTTCAAAATCCTAGCTTCCAAGGAGAAACTTGGTTTCACCTCTCCAAGACAGACCTACTTGTTTTCTTGATTGTTCAAGACTTTTCTATAGCACCACAACTCAAGGGCATCCATTCTTCTATCATCCTTTATCATTATCTATCTCTCTAATGCATAGTAAGTAATTGTGAAGAGGATGGACTGAATCAAGTGCACTTTAGTCTCTAGATTGACATCGTTGTTTCTCAGTGCTCTGGAAAGGTCATTGACAGTAAATTTATCTAATGCAATTCATCTTTTGATTTCCCGACTGCTGGTGCCAAGAGTAATGATTGTGAAGCCAAGCAAGCTTTAACTGTCAACAACTTCAGTCTTTTCTCCATCCATCATGGTGTTGCCAATTGCACCAGTGGAGAGAATCTTTGTCTTCTTGATGTTGAGATTCACTCCATATTGAAGACTACAGTCCTTGACCTTTTGCAGCAAGTTCTTCAGGTCCATTTCCGTTTCAAAAAGCAAGGCTGTGTCAGCATCTTTCAATATTACCACTCGAGATTTAAATTCAGTTTTCAGTTCCCTCAGATTGAGAAATGCAGAATGACTTATTCCACCCTTTTTACTCTAATTCCAACTCTCTGTGCATTCCTTTATAATAATTTGTCTTATTTGTTTAAGCTTCCTTTTAAAATCTGTTCAGCTTTTTCTTCATCATGTTTTTATTTTAGCTTCTCAAAGCTCTATTGCAATTTTCAGAGTTTCTTCTGATGTCTATTTTGAAGTTTTTCTTTCTCCTCTGTCTTTGGAATGACATTTTGCTATCTACATGAATGATATCCTTGATATCATCCCACATCTCTTCTGGTTTTTAACCATTGGTGTTCAGTGCTTCAAACCTATTCCTAAGATGATCTTTAAATTCAGACATAATAGATTCAAGATCATTTCTTGGCTCTTGTGGACTCATTTTCATTTTCTTCAGCCCAATTTGCATATGAGTAATTTATAGTGTGACCCACAGTACGCCCTGGCCTAGTTTTAACTGTGTACCGATATTGAGCTTCTCTAATAATTTATCCCACAGATGTAGTCAATCTGGTTCATATACAGCACATCAGGGGGGATTCATGTGTAAAGTCATTGTGTCTTTTTAAAAAAGGTATTTGCAATAAATAGATCATTGAAAATATAAAATTCCATCATCTTCTTTCCAGTGTCCTTTCCATCACCAAGCCCATTATTTTCCAACTTCAATTCCTTCTTCAATGTTTCTAACTTTTACATTCCAGTCACCAATTATCATTAACACATCTCGATTGCATGTGCGGTCAATTTCAGACTGCAATATTTGGTAAAAAGTCTCAATTTCTTCCTCTTGGGCTCTAGATGTAGGAGGGTATATTTGAATAATAATCGTGTTAATGGGTCTTCCTTGTATGCGTACGGATTATACCCAATCACTCACAACATTGTATTTCAGGATTTTTATTAGGTTAAGAGGCTATAAAATTTTTTTTAATTTTTAATTTT
>NW_006399845.1:3700370-3729073 GCF_000299155.1 Elephantulus edwardii | reverse complement strand
GCTTCCCCCTCCTAAGAGAGAAAAAAGAAAAAAAAAATATAAAAATTCCTTCATTAGTATACAATTCCCACGTCCCTTCCCCCCACCCAGAGTACACTTCTCTATGCAACCTTAATTCTGGATTCCTGTGCTAACCATAATACTCAATCATATATCACTTCTAATCTGTTCTTTCCCTCATCTGTTTCAATACAATGAGACTATAAAATTTTATGGGATAAAACTGCTCATGTTTCACTAATGAAGGGGTTGATGAGTTCAAGCTTCCAACCTTTCAATTAGCAGCCTAGAAACTAATCACTGTGCCACCAGGGACCCCTGTCTTTAACATACTTCCTAGAGAGCCCTTTCTCAGTTTAAGAACCTAGTATTCAATCAGATAATAAATTAGTTCTTTTAACAATGATATCAGAGTCAACAAGAGACATCACATTATTTTTTCACTGGAGCAGCTGACTTAAGTCATGCCTCCTCTGTTGATTACCTCTCCTTTCTACTAGGAATCAATCCTCTCACCTGCATCTCCCAAATAAAATACTGTACTCAAAGACTCGTACTCAAAGTCTATTTCTGAGGAAACCTAAACTAAAACTGATTTCAGACCTATTCCTCCACCGAGGCGATGCAATCACAAAGTCCTCTAACTCAAAGCACTGTGAGAGTTTTACTAGCAAGTCCTAGAAATTGCTGCCTGCAGTTACTCATTTTAAGGCCAGGCCAATTTTTTTTTGGTCTGATGTCTCTATTGTTGACTCTGACATTATGGATGGGTCAACCAATTCATTTTCTGATTAGATATGGAGTGCTTTTTGGTCTTTTTTTTCCTCTCCAAAACCCCTGTTAGTGAAGAGACTTCATAGGTGCCTTTACAATGGAAAATTCACAACCAATAAACAATTGAAACTGAAGATTTACATTAGCCGGGCAGGTTGCTATATCAGGCTCTAATAATAACTCCATTTCTCCTCACGCCCTGGCAGAAAATGCAGGCAGCTGTGTCCAATTATGCTGAGAACAGCAAACTCCAACTTATTAAAGGTAGAAAACAAGCTGTTTCAGGATTTGAGAAACTCAACATAATATGAAGATAATTTCTCTAGTGTACGGTTTGGTTGCTGTTTTTATTTTATTTCTCAAGCCAGCATTAAGTTTTCTTTTTCTAACACAGGCAGAGAACATGGTCTTAGTTAATGCATCCAACTATTCAAAACTCTATTCCTGGACTGGTTAACCAATCTGGTGAATGACCTAAAGAAAAAAACTTGGTTTTTTTTAAAAAATTAAGAATTAAAAAATGCTTTTAATAATGCCCCTTAGTGAGAGAATAGTTTTTATCAAAGTTTCTAGTGGATTCATAGGATCTAAACTCAAGGCAAAACAAGACTGTGGGACTCTTAAAGTAATCTGTTTATATGTCCACCTGCTATATTGTAGCAATGTTTTATAAAGGGACTTGACATAGTCTAAAAAAATAATAATTTCCTCAAATTATTCTTCTTCTTGCTACCATTTCTGGTTTCCCCACAGTACTGGAACAAGTATTTCATTTACTTGGTCCATTGTCAAATTCTTCTGATGTTGTTCAGAACATGAATAGGATTTCCTATGTTGTGATATAAATTCATGTAACTGTTTCCATACCTCTACTATATATAATTCATCCCTTTACTTGTTACCTTTAATAAGTGGTAGCCAGATATCAGTCTTTCTTCTAAGTCTCTTAATTGAATATATTTTTGTAAACCATTTCAAAACAAAACATAGAATGATTTTACATGTAGGTAAAAGATAATACCTAACTTTTACTTTAACAACCTTCCCCTTCATCTAAATTAGTTCACTTATAATGCTTATGTTACTATTTTCTTTCTCTTCAATGAATTTAGAGCCATGTGAAGTCATATCTCACTTCACTAGTTATGTTACAAGTACTTGTTTCCCCAATTAGTCTATATATAGAGAGATGTCAGACCCTTATTTGTACATCACTATATTTTCGGGTCTAAAATTTTCTTAATACCCGCAGTTCTTTCACGATAATAATTAGTACAATATTAACATATAATTATGTGCTATTGTGTTATTGAAGAATTTGACATCAAGACCAGAAGAAGATTCATCAAAAACCTGTGTATTGCAGATGACATGACTTTGCTTGCTGAATGTGAAAACTTAAAACACTTGTTGAAGAAGATCAAAGAATACAACCTATAATATGGATTGCATCTCAATGTCAAGAAAACAAAGGTTCTGAACCATTAACTGATAAGCAACATTATGATAGAAGGAGAAAAGATTGAAACTGTCAGCACTTCATTTTGCGTGGCTTTACAATCAACACCCTTGGTACCAGAATTCAGGAAATCAGGAGACATGTTATGTTACACTGGGAAAATTTGCAGTTAGAGACCTCTCCAAATTATTGAGGATTAATGACAACAATTTGAAGATTAAGATGTGTTTGATTCAGGCGATGGCCTTTCTGTTCACTAGCTATGCACCTGAGAGTTGGACAATGAATAAAGATGACAGAAGAAAAATTACTGTCTTTGAGCTGTGGTGTTGGAGAAGAAAATGGAATATCCAATGGATGCCAAGAAAACAAACAAATATGTCTTGGAAAAAGTGCAGCCAGAGTGTTCTTTGGAGGCAAAGATGATAAAGCTTCACCTCACATTCTTAGGGTATGTTGCTAAGAGGGGCTATTCCCTGGAGAGGGACAAGATGCTTAGAAAAGCAGAGGGTCAGTGAAGGACAGGTGGACTGACACAGTGACTGCCACATGGGCTCTAATGTATCAGGAAATGTGAATATGGCACAGGACAGAACAGGGTTCAGATCTGTTGTTCAAAGGGCTGCTGGGGGTCATGCTTGATTCAACTGCACCTAACAACAACAATAACATGTAATTATTATTAAATAATAACATAGTCTATATAATATAATATACAATCAGTACTCTTGGTACCAGCAGCTAGGAAGTTAAAAGATTATTTGAATTGGGAAAGTCTGATGTCAGAGACCTCTCCAAGGTACTTAGGAACAACAATGTCATTCTGGAGACTAATGTGCTCCTGATACAGGACATGGTCTTTGCAATCACTTGTTATGCATCATAGAGCTGGACAATGACTAGGGATGATAGAAGAAGAGTTGATGCCTTTGGGCTTTGGTTCTGGAAAAATGCATTGAATATACCATAGTCTTGTAGGAGAACAAACAACTTCATCCTGGAGAAAGTGAAGCCAGGCTGCTCCTTGGAAGCAAGAATTCTGAACCTCTGTCTGACATACTTTGGACATGTTTCAAGGTGGGATCAGTCCTTAGAGAAGGAAATCATGCTTGGGAGGTTGGAGGGACAGCGCAGGAGTGGAAGACTCCTATTATCCATTAATGAGATGGATTAATTCCATCACTGGTGTAATGAGGATAGGCATGTTGAAGACAATAAGATTGGCAAGCGATAGAGTAGGATTTAGGGATGTTGTACATAGGGTTGCTTTAAATCACAAGAAACCCGAGGGCACATAACAACAAAAACAATAAATATATTTGGCACTGGGAATTTGGATATATATTTTTTATATACACATACACATGGTGCTCTAGTCATTGAAATCTGTAGGGATTTTCTCTGCTAATCTAAAGGTTGTTGAGCATACCAATAGCTGTATGGGAAAGACAAATTGCCCCCATGTGAAAACGAGTTCTGACAAGATAGCAGTGTCAGACTTGACAATAATAAGGAAGAAAATTCTCTTGGCACAGTTACTATACCAGAAAGAATTGGTCGACACAGAACATTCCAGGAAGTAGCATATGATCAAGAACTAATGGTAATAAAGGAGGAAGTTCAAGCTGCTTTGAAGAAATTGAAAACAAATAAAACCCCAGAAATTGATGGAACACAAATTTATATCATTTAACAAACAAATTCAACCCTGGTTGTGTCAAGAAGTCTGGAGGACAACTACCTGGACTAGTGACTAGGAAAGATTCAAATTTTCATTTTCAAAAATGGTGATCCAACAGAATATGGAAATTGTTAGAAATTACCATTAATATCACATGAAATAAAAATCTTGTTGAAGATTAGCCAAAAACTATTAGAGCATAACATCAACAAGGGATTTTCAGAAATAACAACTGGGTTTAAAGAGGTCATGACAATAGCGATATCATTAGTGGATCTTGACTGAAAGCATAGAGTACCAATTGGAAGTCTAATTGCTTTTTATGGACTATGCAAAGCATTTGACTGTGGATTACAACAAATTGTGGCTAATATTAAGAATAATGAGAATCTCAGAACACTTAGTTTTTCTAATGTGAAACCCAGACCTAGACCAAGAAGCTGTTGTCTGAACAGAACAAGAGAACACCGCATGATACTATGTTAAGAGTGTAAAAAAAGGGTTGTTGGTATTTCTTCATACTTTTTCAAACCATATGCTAAACAGATCACTCAAGAGTCTGCAATTTCTAAAGAAGAATGTAGCATCAGGATTGGAGGAAGACCCCTCAACAACATGCATTATACAAATGATGTAGCCTTGCTTGCTGAAACGGAGGACTTGAACTGTTTGCTGTAGAAGATCAAGATTCAATGCGGATTCTACTTCAACAACAAGAAAACAAAGGTCCTCACTCCCACGCCAATACACAGTATCATGATATACGGAGAAAAGACTGAGGTTGGATTGTTTTTTGTTGCACATGTTCTACCCTCCTTCCCTCCTTCTCCCCTAGCCCACCCCACAATGCACCCCTTTTCCCAGATTATTCAATACATATGATGCATAATCATATATTCCTTTCAAATAGTTCTTCCCTTCATCTGTTCTAATACAGTGTTTATTATCTGTCCACTCTTTTCCCGTTCCCTCTCCAATCCTCCCATATCTGTCCTATTTTATAACAGTGGTGTTATGGGGTATTTATTATTGTGACTGAGATATTTCACTTAGCATAATGTCCTCAAGCTTCTCCCATGTTGTATAAAGTTTTACTATTTTGGTTGTAGAGAGATTAGAACTCTTATTCACTGTTGATAGGAATATAAAATGGTACAACCACTAAAGAACAGAGTCTGGCACTTTCTCAGAAAGTTGGTAATATAAATACCATTTTACCCCAAAATTCCACCGCCGGAAAGATGAGGTTGTTAATGAGTTCATTTTGCTTGGAACTGTGATCAACATTCTTGGTATCAGCCGTCAGGAAACAAAAATACAAACTGCATTTGGAAAATCAGCTCTCAGGGACTTTTTCACAATGCTAAAAAGCAAAGATGTCAGTCTAAAGACTAAGGTGCACCAGGCCATCTTCTTCACAATTGTTTATTATACATCTGAGAGTTGAAAAATGACCAAGGATGATAGAAGACGAATTGATACCTATGGGTTGTGATGCTAGAGAATAGTATTGAACATACAATGGACTGCCACGACAAAGATTTTCTTCTCACATGTTTTCGGTATGTTTCCAGAATTGATCAGTCCTTGGAAAAGAACATTACACTTAGAAGGGTAAAAAGCCAGCATAGGACCCTAGATGAGAAAGATATGATAACTAGGATGATAGGTTCAAGCGTGTTAGAAACAGTGAGGCTGGCTCATGATTGGGCAAAATTCAGAGCTGTTAATTCATACAGTGGCTATGAGTTGTACAATGTAGATGCATATATAATATATATTACAAATGGTATCTATGCAAATTTCAATTAATAAATCTAAACTCACAGCCTGAATGCTCTTTGGAGAGGAGGAGTGATGACTTCATCTTGTGTATTAAGGACATATTGTCAGGAGGGATGCTAGAGATGGGCATCATTCTGAGTAATGTACAAGGTCATCCAGAAAGAAGAACATCTTCATTGAGATGGATTGATGTAGTCGATGAAATCATAAGCTCAAACATGTTAACAACTGTGTTGATAGAATAGAACTGGGCCCTGTTTCCTTCTGTTGTGTAGAGTCACTATGATTCAGAACCAACTCCATGGCACACAACAACAACAACAACAAAAAATCTAAATAGCTCTTTCCCCTTCAATATGCTGACTTTTCATACGTTTTCATCAGGGAGAATAAGAAGCTTGTTGAAATCTTTTGTCCAAGTTATATTTATTTTTCACTTTTTTAACAGATTAAGTTTGTTTTTTATTGTTTCAGACTGAGAATGTACAATGCACTGGCTACATTTATATTCGTTACCATGGTTTCCAATACTTCAAAAATTGTCCAAGAAAGGAGTGGAATATTTCTCACCATGCAAAGATGTTTTTCCCTAACTTGTTTGTGCCCACGTAATGTACCAGTTTGAATCGTCTGCTGCTCTCCTCCCCATCTGTGCAGTTTGCAAGAGTTGAAGAAAAAGCAGGTGAAAGGGAGTTAGACACAGTCTTTATATTATCCGCTATTTAATAAGAGTAGGACCCTTTCACTTTTTGGTAAAGTTCTCCCACTTTCACACTGTAGATATTACATATAAACTATGTTTTGTTTTCCTCAAATCAGTTCTATATGACCATAAAAGTTTTTATGGAGAAGACAGGGCAAAAGGCCATTCTCAAGAACCAGAATTATGAAGAGATATTTTATGCTAATGATTTTGTTGTTCTTGTTGCTACTGCTGTATTTAGTTATTTTCTTCTCTGATGAATTGTAAATATCAGCTTTTACAGTCATGGTTCCACTCTAATTATTCATCTTTATTCTTATCTTCATTCTTTAAAAAAATAAAAAAACGTATTCTCCTATAACAAAAAAAAGGAGTTATTACTTACCTCACATTTTATGTCTTTTCTTCATTGCAATATCCATTCCCAAGGTCTCATTATTGTCTTCTGGTATGATTTTAACTGAATAATGTTGTTGCAGCTGTGCAATATCAAAGTGAAACCCATTCATAGCTGACCCTCCAGTGGGTTTTCAGAGGTAGAATATCACACAGCAGATAATTGCTCATCTTTTTCCCATGAAGCAGCTATTAGGTTCAAACTGCATACCTTTGAATTGGCAGTACAATTCCTTACCACTAAGTCACTAGAGCTTCTAACTTAATATTGTTGTTGTGCATCATAGAGTCAGAACAGACCCATAGTTGACCCCTCAGCGGGTTTTCAGAGGCCGTTTACCACACACTTTATCCCACGGAGCAGCTGGTGACCTCGAACTGCATGCCTTTGGGATTGTAACTCAGCTTCTTGCCATTTATTCATACTTGTTCTGTGCTTGAAATAATGTTAATAGAGTTAATACTCATTGAGCTGTCATAATAACACAGTATACTAAATTCTACTATCATCCCATTTTAAAGATTAAAAAAGTTGAGCCAGAATTCAATGTCTGGACCTAGGACTGCAAAATATGCATATTTATCATCAATAATTTCTTTATTCATTCATTCTAAATATTTGTGGAAAATATTCTGACGTATGTGAGTGGAAAAGATAAACAAATTCTGCTGGCATAGATCTCCCATTCCACTAGTCTTCAAATTGTTGTTGTTTCCTAGAGAATATTCAGAAATTTCATGGTCTTCAAGTTATTAAAAATCTTCTATGGGCCATCTGGTTGATCTATTTGTAGAGAGAGGAACTAAAGTAGACACACTGGGGTGTCTGCTGAGCCTATGATACTTTTTTGTGTAAAAGCCTGCTAACCATAATGACAGCCTTAAGCAGCAGTGTTTCACTCTTATCACATTGATCTCTCGCCATAGCTGTTTGAATCTCACCACAAATGGCCAAGTGATTTTATTAATCTAAAATTTTTAATTGGAAATCAGAGACACTAAAAGGGCTGTCCGGAGCTTGAATTAAAGAGGTATGGACCAGGTTTCCTCATTTTTTACTATGTGCATATAATAACAGATGTTATATTCAAAAATAGGAAATAGAAGAAGAGAAAGAACAGAGAATGGAGAGGGTCCTGTAGGTAAGGGAGAATGTACAAGGAATCAACGACAAGACACAACAGTTGTGATTCTTGAGAATAGGAGACAGACAGGCCACTTTTCAGTGCATCACCTGAAACAGTGTCTCTCTGTGTTGCTAGTAAAACCTACTTAAGAGGGGCACTGGGAGTAAAAATAAGAAGTACTTTGCTAGGGTGAAATTCTGGGTTGGATCATCCACCACCTGGTATGCAATGGGTCCACTGTCACCAATAATTGAAAAGGGGCAGTCCCTGGCGTGAAGTAGCAGTCAGATGGACTTCTGTGTAAATAAGACTTTCACTTTTCGTGGAGTAGTATAGAAAACAGACAAATGGAGTTCTAAAAATCATGTATTTTCTGTGACATTTGAAATATGCACAGGGATATTTTTAATGATGATATCTCCTTTTGTTTGGAGAGAAAAATATAAATTGAGAACACCAATATTTAAAGTAAAGCTTAAAAGTTAGAAGACCTCTTTTCATAGCATTTAAGGAAATTAAATACTTTGGATATGCTATTGGGAGAAGCCAATGGAAAAGGACATCGAGCTTGGAAAGGTGGAGAGTTAGAGAAGGAGAAGAAAACAGTCAAGTAGATTGCCCTCAGAAGCAACAATGGACTTGAACACAGTGGAGATTGTGAGGATGGAGCTGGATCTAGCAATTTTGATTGGTTGTATGTAGGATTGCTGTGAGTTGAAGCTGATGAATGCCCCTGACAATAACAAAAACAGCAACTTGTCATCTGAAACTTTAGTTTGTGTCAGCTAGCACCATGCTGAGAACTCAATTGCAAGAGCAACAGGACTTAAAAAAAAATAAAAAAAAAAAAGGCTGACTCCTACTCAGCCTAGGCAACTCCTGTAGGCCAAGTCAGGGACTTTTAGGGAAAGAATGAGTCCCTGAGACTGGGGCAATGGTGTCTGTGCAGACATAACACTGTTCAGAAGATTCAAGACTTTCTGACTTTCTTGATCTTATTAAGCTTGTAAAAATGTTCTACTTTGCCTAGTTGGAATATGGGCCTACTCACCCCTGCCTAGCTCTCCTACAGTTCAGTAAAACACAGAAACTTCAAATAAGGAAGATGCCTCATAATCTTACAATGCTGATCTTACTCAAGACATGCCTTCACCTACAATTTTAATCATCAGATCAGCAACGGATGCAATGGACGTCAAATCACAACAAGCAGTGTGCCTACTAAGTTGACAGAGATTTGGCGTCTATGGCAAATGGGACCCAGTAACAGACTGTCATGCACTACAGGGAAATGAGAGAGTAGGTCCAGGTGGGTTTTGGATGTGCAGGATCAAAGTGGATAGAAGTTGAAAAGTATCTTGTTATTATGTAAGCACACTCGTATGAGTTGTCTACAACTCGACGGCATTAAACAACAATAATAATGACGACGACCAAGAGAGAGCTACGTTGGCCTAGTGGAAGGAAGCTGTGCGACCAAGCCGAAGGTGGGTGATTGTCATCTGTGGCCCTCGGCCAGGTTCAAGTTGTCTTCCTGTCAAACATTCTTCTAGGTGGTATAGCACTGGTCTGTGCGTTGCTGTACAGAGGTAACTCGTGGTTGCTGTGATGCTGAAGCCTGTGACAGTGATGTGCCAATCGTGGTAATGGGCACCCATGGTGGACAGTGTTGGCTGGAGCTTCCCGACTAAATCAAGCCTGGAAGCAGGAGCGGCATCCACTTCCAAAATGGCTTGCCTCTGCAAACTCTATGTACGAACAGTGCTCAGGCTGTTCGTTCATAGGGTCGCTATGAGTCGTCTACGACTTGACGGCATTAAACAACAACAACAAAACAACTCACAGGTTACAGGATGTAACACTCTGACAAGATCTCTGGAATATAGTTCCAATATGTTATTAGGATGAGTTTCAAGATCTTGAATTAAATGGTGATTCACATTAAATGATATAAAGATGCCAGCCTTCCATGACAGACAATGAGGAAACTCATTAAACACCCAGAGAAGTGGCATGCTAGGATGAGTCTAATATACAAAAGCAGAAAATCCATCAACTGACTATATGCATGGAGGACACCAAGGACACAGTATATCAACAGTATCACAGTGATATTAAAAAGCTCAGTCGTGGCTGTCTTCTATAGACTGGGATTAGCAGTAGGAATTCCTACTGCCCTCGTTGTTGGTGTGTACCACTGAGTCAGAATTAACCCATAGCTGACCTTCTGGCTGTTTCCAGAGCCAATGAATTGCATGGGGGTGGGAGGGAGGGAACGTCTCAGACAGGGCAGCTGGTGGTTTGAAACCTTGTATCTTTGTTTTGGTAGCTCAGTTTTTTACCACTAAGCCTCCAGACCTGCCATTAGGAATCATTTATTGTTGTTAGTAGTCATAGAGTTGGCTGTTTCATGTAACAATGACATCTAGTCCAGTATTGTGCCATGCTCATGAAAAAATAGGGTGTTTTAGTACATTGTTGTGACTAATGTGTCACTGAGATATTTCCTTCATTCTCAACGGTCCTCTAAAATTATAGTGTACCTGAGATCATAAGGCAAAATTTAGTATTAAGATGCAAAATGGGCTTAATTCCTCTAATGGACCACAGAGTTATAACGACCAATGATGATCTACAGAACTACCTAATACGGCTCTTCATTTGTAAATTCTGTCTCTCAAATACTTATATCAGACTCATATTTAGAGCATTTGTCAAAATAGAGGCTTCTCCCAGCCTCCAAACTCATAAATCTAGCAATTCAGAAAGGATAGGGAAATGTTTATGACCCCAAAGTTCATGTTTGATCCCTTCCTGGGAAGTGGCCAGGCGGTGATGGTAACTGTTGGTGCATACCTTGTCATCACAGCACCACAGCAGAAGTGTGTCCTCAACCTGAAACAAGGGGCCAGAAAATTAATCTTTGAGCACTTGAGAATGCTGTCCTATGATTGACCGGTGGTAGGTCTTCATGCATGCATAGCAGGCAGGCTTCTCTGGATGTACAAGGCCTTGTGAGTTACATTTCAGGGTCTAATTTGTCAAAAAGATGTAGAGACCCTTTGTACAGCATCTCTGAACCCTGTCTTGTCTTGAGATAGTCTCACTAATTCCAACACAGCAACCCCTATTGGTCCAGTTACAATATCAATCTATCTCATGTGGGGTCTATCTCTTCTGCACTCTTTCCACCTTTCCAAGCATGATGTCTTTTTCCAAGGCCCGATCTCACCTGGCCACGTACCCAAAGTATATGAGATGGAGCTTCAAAATCCTAGGCTCCAAGGAGAGAATTGGTTTCATCCTATCCAATACAAGACCTATTTGTTTTCTTGACAGCTCATGGTATAAGACCATTATCCAGTACCACAACTTGAAGGCATCAGTTATTCTTCTGTCATCCTTGTCATTGTCCAGCTCTCTGAAGCCTAAGAAGTAGTCCTGTAAAAATAATCATGTTCTCCCATGAACAACTCAATACCTTTTAAGTGGCTTTTAATTTTATCTTAAATAGCTTTTTAGCATTGGATCCTATCTTAGGACTGCAATGAGAGAAACAAAACCTGGATTCAATTCAAATTAAGAAGAATATTTATTCAATCAGAGAATTCATGAAAGCACTGAAAAACCACATCACCAGAAGAACTGATCATTTGGGCTTCAGGAAAAAAAAAAAAAGCAAAAATAGCACAGGCCCAGAAACTCACATACTACCAAGCCTTTAACCCTGACTCATGACATCATTTATTTCCTGGAAATTATTTATCCTCTCTCATTGTAGTTAAGCATTCTTAAAAGATAAAAAGAACTATATCAATAACTTCTGAAGCTATATTTATGGCTTTGATCACCAGAAAGTAAAGGTTCCGACTCTCTGGTCTGAAGTAAAAACTGTTAGGAGAATGAAACTGAATAGATTTACTTGGTCTTCATTTCATTATATATTGGGTCACCATAAGTTGGAGAACAAATAATAGCACAGCATTTTATAATACCCATTATATGTTGAGAAAATAAAACCTAATTACTGAATAAAATGTATAGCACAAGTATAATCTTTATTAAGAAAATAATAATTGAATTAAAGTGATATCTGTCAGGAGATGTACTTTATTGTGCAAGCCCACTGTCAGAGAATGCTGCAGAATACTGAACAGCAATGATGTCAGTTTGAAGACTAAGGTGTGCCTAATTTAGGCATAGTTTTTGCAATCACTTCCTATGCATTGGAGAGCTGGAAAATGAATAAAAATGATAGAAGAAATGATGTTTTTGAATTTTGGTGCTAGAGAAGAGCACTGAATATCCCCTAGACTGGCAAGAGAACAGATATGTCTCGGAGCGGGTGCAGCTAGAGTGCTCCTTGGAGACAAGATGGTGAAGCTTAGTTTTTATACTTTGGACTTGTTGCTAGGTGAGGCTATTTATTGGAGAAGGACATTATGCTTGGAAAAATGTGTGGTCAGCAAATGAGAAGAATACCCCTTCATGAGATGGATTGATCTGGTGACTTCAGCAATGAGTTTGATGGTTTCAGAGATGGTGAGAATGGCGTGGGATAAGGGGAGGTTCAGACTACCTATTCACAGGGCTGCTGAATATCCTCACCTTGTCGAGCTTCAATTTTGGAAGCAGGAGTGGCATCCACTTCCTAAACAATATGCCTTAGGAAACTATGAACTTTGATAAATGATGATAGTTGTAGAAAGGCTTCAGGCCTTTTGTTCATAGAGTCGCTGAGTTGTGTTCTATTCTACGGCAATCAACAACAGTAGCTACAATTACTCACATGCAAGTTGAAATTGAACTATGAATCATAATCAACTCAGTAACACCTAACAAAAATTACAACATAACAAACAAATAAAAAATCCTGAGTTTCTTTTTAGGTAATTTAAAAAAAAAAAGGTTCAAAGTCCAGTTTTTCTACATTGAAAAATGTCTTGCTCATGTAATAAAAAATAAAATAGTATTTATTTCTGTTACGTTGATTCCAACTCATAGTACTGTATAGGGCACTGTAGAACTGCCTCATAGGTTTTCCATAGGTTTTATGTAAACTTTAGAGCTGCTCACATCTTCTACCTACTGAGCAGCTGGTGAGCTCATACACAAACCTTTCAATTACTGCCTGAGCCCTTAACCACTTACAGCTCAACAAGTGAAATTCATGCTGCTGAATCCCTTCCAACTCACAGTGAAGCTCCATCAAGTTTCTGAAAATAAATCCCAACTGGAGGAGACTTCTTTCTTCTGCGGAGCCATTGGTGGTTTCTAACTGCAGGGGAGACAAGAAGTGTGGTGACACAACTCCCTAAGACTTACCACCACAAGAACTACTTGATGAGATAATAAAAGCATGTCAGACGCACAAAAGAAATACCGGCACAGGATCTTATCCAGATATGTGTCTTCTGATATTAGTAAAACAGCCCCTTGACGCAGTTTCAAAACTTATTGTTTACTCAGAAAGCATGCATTGAACTTGGATATAAACACACAGTCCCATGTCTGCATTGTTTTACACTTCTTCTTTCCTGTGCAACCACAGTAAAAGCTTTCATTTAGCTGATCTATTGTTCAGTTGCTGGAAAAGAGTATTGAATATACCATGGACTGCTAAGAGAACAAACAGGTTCATCCTGGAGAGTGTAAGACCGGACTGCTCCTTAGAGGCAAGAATTCTGAAGCTTTGTCTGACATTCTTTGGGCATCTTGCAAGGAAGAACCAGTCCTTGGAGAGGGACATCATGCTTGGGAGGTTGGGAGGTCAGCACAAGAAATCAACACCCTTGATGAGATAGATTGACTCTATGACTAGGGTAATGGAGGTAGGGGTGTCAGACAGTAAGGTTGGCTCAAGATAGAGCAGGGCTTTTGTACATAGTATTACTGAACTGAACACAAGGGGTCCTTTCCTTAGACAGTTGCCAATAAGACAAACGGACTGCAATATCCATAAATGCGCTTTATTACGCAGATCTGGGAGACAGTGAGTCACCTCTAAGACTGCCTCCCCATCTGGGAGTGGTCTTGGCCTTATGTACTAGGGTGAAACTCCAACTCATTTAACAACGCACTTTTGTTAGTAAAAATAGGTAATTTCTCCATCTGGAAAGGACAGTTCCTATTTATGTATCAGTAATTCAGGAAGGCCCAAGTTCTCTTCCTGGTACACAGGCAGATTAAGACACAGTTTACATATGACTGGAGAACCAGCTTCACCAGCATCTAGGACTAAAGACAGGAAACAGAGAATTCTGAGGCGAAGCAACTACTTTTGCAGGCTGAAGAAAAAGAACTATAGTTTTATAACTGATAGCTATATAGAGAATTCTGAACTTATTAATACCACCCTACCATTCCCCTCCTTTTTATGTAAGTCTTTTATCTATAAGACAAACATAGTACCCCACCTACCCTACCTATGAATCGCAGGCAACTTGACAGTACATAACAACACCAATAAAAACATGGTTCTGCGCTTAGGTCATTATGTATGATTATGGAGAACTCTGTTGAGAAACTGAAAATTGCACTGGAGCCCAGAGAAGCCAAAGCAGAAAGAAAAATTCAAGATACTAAAGAGTTGAATAGAAGATTTCAAAAGGCAGCACGGGATAACAAAGTAAACTATTACAGCAAAATGTGCAGGAGCTGGAGTCAGAAAATCAAAAGGGCCTAACTTGCTCAGCATTTCTTAAGCTCAAGGAACTGAAGAACAAATCCAAACCTCAAGTTGCTATAATTAACTATGCTTTAGGTAGAATATTAAATGATCCAGGAAGTATTAAAAGAAGATGGAAAGAATATACTGAGTCACTGTATTGAAAGGCATTGGCAGACACAGAATAATTTAATGAAAAAATATATGAGCAAGAGCCTATCATGGTGAAGGAAGTTCAAGCTGCTTTGAAGGAAATAGCAAAAAAATAAGACCCCAGGAATAGATGGTGTATACCAATTGATGCATTTCAGCTAACAGATGCTGCCCTAGATGTGCTCAGCAAGTTGTTCCAACAAAACTGGAGAATAACCACTTGACCAACTGACTGGAAGAGATCTATATTTGTACCCATTTCAAAGAAAGGTGACCCAACAGCGTGTGGAAACTCTAGAACAATATTGATTTCACATATAAGCAAGATTCTACTGAAGATTATCCAAAAACGACTGGAAGAGCACATCAGCAGAGAGCTGCCAGAAGTCCAGGCTGGGTTTAGAAGGGGTCGTAGTACTGGGGATATTCTAACAAATGTTAGAATGGACCTTAGCTAAAAGCAGGGAACACCAGAAGAATGTCTATCTGTATTTCATTGATTATGCAAAGGCATTTGACTGTGTGGATCATAACAAACTGTGGCTGACTCTGAGAAGAATGGGAATACCAGACACTTGATCATGCTAATGTGAAACCTGTATTTGAACCAGAAGGCAGTCGTCTGAACAGAGCAAGGGAACCCTGCATGGTTCAAAATTGGGAAGGGCAAACGCCAGGGATGTGTCCTACCTCCATACCTTTTTAACATGTATGCAGAACAGATTATCTGAGAGGCTGGGCTCCCTGAGGAGAAGTGTGGCCAAAATTGGGAAGGGCAAACGCCAGGGATGTGTCCTACCTCCATACCTTTTTAACTTGTATGCAGAACAGATTATCTGAGAGGCTGGGCTCCCTGAGGAGAAGTGTGGCCAAAATTGGGAAGGGCAAACGCCAGGGATGTGTCCTACCTCCATACCTTTTTAACTTGTATGCAGAACAGATTATCTGAGAGGCTGGGCTCCATGAGAAGTGTGGCTTCAGGACTGGTAGAAGATATATTAATAATCTGCTTTATGCAGATTACACAACACTGCTTGCTGAAAATGAGGAGGACCTGGAGTGCTTGCTGTAGAGGGTCAAGGAAGGCAGCCTTCAATATGGATTGAGGTTCAATATCAAGAAGACAAAGATTCTAACCACTGGACCAATTGGCAGCATCAGGATGGATGGTGAAGAGATTGAGATTGTTCACAGATTTTGTTTGCTTGGCTCCACAGTCAACACTCTTGACATCAACAGCCAGGAAATTAAAATATATATTGTGATGGGCAAGTCTGCTGTTAGGGAACTCTCCTAAGTACTGAAGAGCAATGGTGTCACTATGGAGACTAAGGTGCATCTGATACAGGACATGGTCTTTGCAATCACTTGTTATGAGTCAGAGAGTTCGACTATGACTAGGGAGGATAGAAAGAGAACTGATGCCTTTGATCTGTGGTGCTGGAGAAGAATATTGAGAGTACCGTGGACTGCTATGATAACAAACAGATTCATCCTGGAGAGGGTTAAACGGGGCTGCTCCTTGGAGGCAAAGATTCTGAGGCTTCGTCTGACATACGTTGGACATGTTGTAAGGAGGGACCGGTCCATGGAGAGGGACATCATGCTTGAGAGGGTGGAGGGACAGTGCAGGAGGGGAAGACCCTCTATGAGGTAGATTGATTTAGTGACTGGGGTAACCGGGGTGGGTGAGTGGAGACAGTGCGATTGGCACAGTACAGAGCAGGTTTTATAGATATTGTACATGGAGTCGCTATAAGTCACAAGAGACTCGACAACACATAACAACAAGAACAACTGGTGAGTTTGCATTTGTTAATACGTTGGGCATATGCAAAACTCAAATTCATTGTTGTTGAGTGAGAACCAACTCACAGCTGACCCTTCAGTGAGGTTTTAGAAGCTGCCATTTCTGTAAGAGGAAACTGCCTATCTCTCTCCTCAGGAGCAGCTGATGGATTTGAGTTGCCAGAGAGGCACTACATTTGTGTTAGCAGTGCAACTCCCTGTGGACTATGCCACTAGAGTTCCCCACTGCTGTAATTGTTATGTAACTGTTGAGTCAGAACCAACCCATAGTTGACATTGCCATAACTGAGCAAGTTTTCAGGGGCAATAAATCACATGAAAGGAGATTTCTCAACTTTCTTCTGTAAAAATCCTGATGGATTCAAACCACATCCTTTTACACTGGCAATAAAATTCCTTACCACTGAGCCACCGAAGCACAAGAGTTTCCTATAGGTACAGGTAATATAGAACACAATTATCATCTAGTACCTTCATGTGGAAACTTAGAGCCAATATATTTGGAGTTTGGCTTATTTAGCATGTTTCAGTTGTGCATTTCATTCAGAATGTATAGATACATGCTTTCTAAGGATTTCTGGAAAATCTATGTTTTATTTCCCTTTTCTTTGTCTTTTTGCTTCTCTCTGTCTCTTAGACAGGTTTTCCTAGAATAGGGGAGAAAGGAAACACATGTTAATTTTGTTCTCTGAGGGAAGGTGCTAGTAGCCTGTCTCCTGAGGCACACCTGCTCATTTCTAGTGCTGGCTCTGAGCCACTCTTTCCCCAGACTGCTTCATTTCTGGGGAAATAGCCATGGTTTCCAGCTGCACCTGGAGTGAGGCCTGAAAGGTTCATTTTAATTTCTGCCACCGGTTCAGCACACTCACCTCTCTCTTTTATTGGGAGAGCCTTTAACAAGGTGTGCTGTAAATGAAATGGATTCTAGGAAAGTGAGTTCTAAGTAATCCAGGAGGTGGACAAAGCATAAGCTACTCTGTACAAGCAAAGAAGGACAAGTCATTCATTATTTGGCTCTTTGTGACTGTGCCCCTCCCCACTTACAAAGATGTAGCAGTTATTTGTGCTGGATGATTTAGAGCAGAGAAATGTTTTTGTCCCAGAAATAATTTTCAAAGAAACAGCACAATCCTACAGTTCTCATTCCCTTATGAGAAGCTCAAAATTGCCTTAGCATGAGCTCCCCAAAACAGAGCCTGAGGCTTTGGGACCAGGTTTATGAAAGAATGCAGTTCTAGGGAGTCTGACTAAGGAGAACAAGTATGGTGTGGGAAGGAGTGAGAATCAATGAACCAGTATAAACACATTAAAATGTTGGCCATTGATTTCATTTAAGACTGATAGGTCCATCTGCGTGGGCTCTCTTCAGAGAAATTTATCAATGACTCTGATACTTTTAGCAAAGTCCATCCAAATCGAAGAAATAACCAATTTGCTATTTCTAATCTCCCTCATTGGTCCAAGATTTACTCCATGAGATGTGAACTCTTTCATAATTCCAAGTAATGCCAATCACCTCAGCATCAAATGGCATAGCCAGATATGAGATGTAATGTGGTTGTTCTATTCTTGAGTGACATTAAATGGAGTTGGGCATAGGTAGCTGAGACTACGACAAGTTACTTGAGACCAAAATTGGCTGAAATAGCATATTGAAGTATTTTATGCTGTCCTGGATATGCTCATGAAGTTGTGCCAAGAAATCTGGAGGACAACTACTTAGCCAACTGACTGGTAGTGAGACCTATTTATTCCCATTCCAAAGAAAGATGACCCAACAGAGTGTGGAAATTATTGAACAATATCACTAATGTCACACACTAGCAAAATCCTGCTGAAGATTATCCAGAAATGACTGGAACAATACACTGACAGAGAACTACCAGAAACACAAGGTGGGTTTAGAAAAGGTCATGGCACTAGGGAAATTATTGCTGATGTCAGATAGATCTTGGCAGAAAGAAGAGAGTACCAGAAGGAGAACGTCTGTGTTTCATTAACTATGCAAAGGCATTTGACTGTGTGGATCACAATAAATTGTGACTAAGCTGGAGGAAAACGGGAATCCCAGAACACTTTATTGTGCTTATAAGAAACCTATACTTGGACTAAGAAGCAGTCCTCAGAATAGATCAAGGAAACACTGCATGGTTCAAAATCAGAAAAGGAGTGTGTCAAGGATTCATCCTGTCCTTATATCTTTTCATTCTGCATGCAGAACAGGTAATTCAGGAAAGAGGGCTTTATGAGGAGGAGTGTGGTATCAAGATTGGAGGAAGATTCACCAACAACTTACGATATGCATATAAAACAGCCTTGCTTGCTGAAACTGAAGAAAACCTGAAGCTCTTGCTGCAGACGGTCAAGGACTGTAGTCATCAATTTAGATTGAAAATCAACATCAAGAAGACAAAGATTCTCACCACTGAGCCAATTGGCAGCACTATGTTAGACGAAGAGACTGAGGTTGTTAGCAATTACAGCTTGCTTGGCTCTACAATCAACACTTTTACCACCAGCAGTCAGGAAATTCAAAGATAAATTGCATAGGGGAAAATCTGCTGTCATGGACCTCTCCAGAGTGCTGAAGATCAACTATGTCAGTCGAAATACAAAGGAGCGTCTAATCTAGGCCAAGGTCTTCTCAATTACTTGTTATGCTTCAGAGAGCTGGACAATGAGTAAGGATGACAGAAGAATAGATGCCTCCAAGTGTGATGCTGGAGAAGAGTCTTGAACATACCATGGATTACCAAGAAAACAAATTGGTCTGTCCTATAGAGGGGGAAACCTCATCTCTCCTTGGAGGTTAGGATTTTTTTTCCCCTGACATATCAAATAGCTTTAATATCAGAAACACCTTTCCATATGAGAAGCACATTTGTTCCCCAGGAACAAATTCTATATCCTTATTGCTATAATATATAACTTCATATCTTCCTTTCTTTGTCAAATATTTTGAAGCTCTACCTCACATACTTTGGGCATGTGGCCTTCATGCTTAGAAGGGTGGAGGGACACTACAGAAGAGGAAGACCCAGGATGAGATGGTTGATACAGTAACTAGGACAATGGGCATTTGTAGTAAGACTGGCTCAGGACAAGGAAGGGTTCAGAGCTGCTGTACAAAGGGTTGCTATACGTCTCAAAGTAATGACACATAGCAACAAAAACATTCCATAATTGGGTTGGTTTTGTTTGTTTGTTTTTTTGGTGTGAGTGTTTTGTTTTGTTTTGTTTTTTTAAAGCCTCTTATTTAGAGTCAATAAGACCTCAGGGAGAGCCTTTGTATTTAAAAGTTGGTTGTTACTATATTTGGAGGGAACATTCTTCTAAGTAGTATAGCACTCTTCTCAATATGCTTTGCTGAGGTAACATGTGGTTGCTGTGATGCTGACCCTTTTACCACTGGGGTGTCAAATTCCATAATGGTTACCATGGTATTTGGTGAAGCTCCCAGTTTAAGATAAGTTTGGCAGCAGGAGTGGCATCCACTTTCTAAACAACATGCCTCTGGAAACTTTATGAACTTCTATAAATGATGATAGTTATAGAAAGGCTTCAGACCTTTTGTTCATAGGGTTGCTATGAATCATGCTCGACTCAATGGCAATCAACAACAACAACAATTTTCAAGAAGGTGGTTTTCTTAAGTAGATAAATTATCACTTATTTATCTTTCATTACCAGGAGACCAGCTCTGGTGGCATAGTGACAAGAAGTTGCACTGCCAACTCAAAGACACACTTTTCAAATCTACCAGCTACTCCTAGAAAGAACAATGGACAATTTCCACTCATGAATTTCCTGCCTCTCAAGACCTGCTGAAGGGTCAGCAAAGGTCAGCTCTGACTCCATGGGACATATCATTACTACCTGATCGATACTTAAAAAACGGGCTCTGAAAGTGACAAACAAGGATTTGGATCCCAACATTACTAATTTGGGCAACAGTCTCCTTGCCTGAAAAGATGAAGCTAATACGAGTATATGCTTCAAAGGGTTTGATGGTGGTTATATACAGCATCTAGCTCAATATCTGTTCTGGAATAAATGCTCTAAAGTTGGTAGGTAATAAGATTTTTTTTTCTTTTCCTAAGAACTCCTTGGGGTTGGGGAGAGACTGAGTAAGATGGGTTCAATAATGTGTACCGCACTGAAACAGAGAAGGGAGAAAACTGTTTAAAAGAGACATGTGATTAGGTATTTCTGCCATGACAGGAGTCTAGAGCGATGGCTACATGGTGGAGTGGACCTGGGGGAGGGTTTGCAAAATAATGAAAGAATCTTTTCTTTTACTTTTCCAAGAGGGTAATGTCTGGTGGGGGGAGCCTTGGGAGGGGACAAGTCTACAACAATGAATGAATGGAAATCCAAAGCCTCTGTAAATTTTCACTGAAATTAATGACAAATTTAAGTTTAAAAAAAAAGAATTAAGTTAGAATAAGGATGGCAATGGAACCACCTTACCTCTGTAACTTGATTTGTGCCATTATTAGAACCTCTACTCAGAATATTACTGCTTTACAATTTTTGACTCGTGCACTTTTAACTTGTTAGTTAAATTTGTATCTTCTAGGCTGCAACACTTCCATGATACATCTTCAAGGATATGAATATGTACGGCCAAGCACAATTGATAACAGTGCATCTAAATTCCAAAATCAATCTCCATAATAGTCTATGTGTTTCCTACTGCCAAAGGGGCCCTTTAGAGTAGTGAGAGAAGACCTACACCCTGAAACCCACAGCGTCCCTTTTCAGCAGGAAGTAGCTAAGAGAATACGCCATCCCCTTTTCCTTATGAATCAGGGTAAAGTCTCTCTCAGGGAGGAGTGATAGGGAATGGCAAGGGACACACTGACAAAGGAGATTAATCAGAACTGGCTTTGGCAAGCACTGTGGCAATTGGACAATTAAAACAGACATGGGGGGAAGAAGAACGAACTGGGGAGGAGGGTGGAGAAAACAGTGCAACAATGAATGAATGAAAACCCAAAATCTCTGTAAATGTTAATTAAAACGAATAAAATTTAATAATAATAATAAAATAAATAAATAAAAAAAAGAACTCTATCGAGTAAGCCTCAGAGTCAAGGTTATCCCTTCCATAATGGAACAAAATGCTGATGGATCAGTCTGTGGCTATATTTACAGAGCCCCTAAAACAAATTTTTCCCCAAAAATCTACAGGTTGCCTTATCTATAACTTCTTCTTTCTGTGATATGTATCATAAAATATAATTGAAGAGGTGAAAGTAGGCTGCAAGTGAAAGGAAAATAAAAATGCCACATAGGTCAGAGTTTCAACAATGGTTGGAGGAGAAGAAAGCAGTATTTATTTATTTTTTTTTAAGTTCTGAGGTTATTTTGACACATCCTTTCCATAAACCAACATGTAGGAACCACTTGTACAGATGACAGTTACATCTAACCACAAGACTTTATATGACTATCAATGGGCTTGGTGAGCTTCAGTATGAGTTCTTTTAATGTTCTCCTGAGTTAAAATCATAAACACAAAGTCACATATACACTCTCACACACACAAGTGGTTTTTAAGGAGATTGAAGAAAAAGATTCTGCTTACAATAATGGGATTAATTGATTGGGGAATATAGAAAGAAAAAATTTTCCAATAGCTCCACAACTCTCTTGTTTGCTCTAGGGACTATAGTTATCCAAGTGTCCTATGTGGTCTCAGCTCTCTTATCCTGGGCAAGGTGTCTGTTTATAAGCATTGAACACCAGTTTTTCTTCACAACTATGAACATACTGTTTTTCCATATATTGTGGAGTCATTCAATTTTAACATCAGCCTCAATAAAACGTGTTTGTGAAAGCAAATCCAGCGCTGCTGAAAAATTAAATCCTACTTGAACATCTTCCAAAATCAAGCTGAAATGGCTTTGGGATTATCCACGGCAGTGGATTACTCACACCACTGCTCTCCTATTAATAGACTGTTGTTCAAAGTACACGATCCAGACAGTTTCAGAATTGTCAATGGGCACTGGTGCAAGTCAGCTGCATGGGACTCAGAACATGTCACTGTGTTTGCTACATGAGAGATTGTGGTTAGATCCCCAAAACAGTGATTCTTAAAAGGTGACCCTTGACCAACAGTGTCAACATCACCTGAGAACTTCTTAGAAATGCAAGAAATTATCTAAATAGACATTTTTCTGTACTCTTGACACCGGCAGTGAGGAAGTCAAAAGACAAGTTGCTTTAGGGAAATATGCTAACATGGACTTCTACAGAGTGGTAAAGAGCAAAGATATCAATCTAGAGACTAAAGTGTGCCTCAACCAGGCCATGGTTTGCTATGCATCTGAGATATGGACAGTATCTAAGAATGACAGAAAAAGAATCAAAGTCTTTGAGTTATGGTGGATTGCCAACAGAAAACAAACAGCTCCACAAAGGAGAGGAAGATACTAGATGAGATAAATTGACACAGTGACTGTAGAAATGGGGTCAGGTATCAGAGACAGTGAGAATGACTCAGGATAACGGAGAGTTCAGAGCTATTGTTAATAAGATTGCTATAAGTCATAGTGGACTTAATGACACATAACAATACAACAATTAAACACATGCATATATTGTTGTTGTTGTTGTTAGGTGTCATTGTGTTGAGTACGACTCATAGAGCCTCTATAAACAAAAGATCTGAACCCTGCTCTATCCTATGCCATCCCATACTTCCTGACACACAAGAGCACATTGTGCCAATCCACTCGGTGGTCAAGGGTCTTCCTCTCCTTCACTGACCCTCCACTCCTCCTATGTCCCTCTACAAGGAATAGCCCCTCCTAGCAATATGTCTAAAGTACATACATACAGTCTGTAATATTATGATGTGTTTGTGAAGTGATAAGTGACAACTCCTAGAAGTTTTTAAATAAATATTGGACCATTATTTGTCAATGGTATTTCAAAGACACCGTTGCCTCAGATGAGGGCTTCATTGACGTAGATGTTGGCACTGCTTCTGTGGAGAACTTTCTCTGCTCTTCCTGGCACACAGTGAGTGGTCAGGGCATGGTATCTCCACAGTTTAGTCTTTTCAGAAACTAAACTTTTTGGAGGAATTTATTTTGTTCAAACTTTTTAAATATTTTACTAAGTTTCGCTGCAAGAATTTGGGAGATAGTTCTCCAAATTAGTCTTATCTGTGATCATAATCTCTAGGGTTTCTGTTACTTGTTGTTTCTGGGTACCTGAACTCAAAATATTGCAATCTGATGAACCATAGAGCCGAATCTTGCCCTGACCTTTGCATCCTAGCTATCTTTATCACTACTGATCCCATTGTCATGGTCATTGTTCCAATTCATCTCTTAATGGTCTTCCTCTCTTCTGACCCTCTGTATTTCCCAGCTTAATGTCTTTTTCCAAAGATTGGCCCCACCTGGCAACTTGCTCCAAATGTATGAGTGGAAGTTTCACCCTCCTTGCTTCTAACAAGCACTCTAGTGTCACTTCCTCCAAGACAACCTTCTTTGTTTATTTGTCAGTCCATGGGATCCTCAGCACTCCTCTTCAACATCACAATTTAAAGATATCAGTTCTTCTGTCATCGTTATCCACTGTCCAACTTTCAGATGCATAGGAAACAATTGATAATACCATGACTTGGGTTAACTACATCCTTGTCTTTAAATTGACAGTGTTGCTCTTTGCACCTTGAAGAGATTCTTGACAGCAGATTTTCTCAATGCACCAGGTCTTTTGATTTCCTAACTAATGATATTATGGATGTTGTGGATTGATACTATATAGATTGTGGATTTCAGCAAAATGGAATCATTGGCAAATTCAATCATTTCTGCTTCTATCATAATGTTTCTTATTGATCTGAAAGTGAGGAATTTTGCTTTTCTGATGTTGAGATGTAATCTGTATAATGGCTGTAGTCTTTGATCTTCTGCAGCAAACATGTCAAGTCTTTTTTATTGTTAATAAGCAAAGTTGTATTATCTACATTATATAATCCTCATTGCTGATTACTCTTTCTCCAACCCTATTGTCACATTCTTCCTCATAGAATAAAGCTTCTTAAATAATTTGCTTAACATACAAATTCAATAAGTACGGGAAAAGGCTACAATCCTGACATACAACTCCGTTTATTTTAAACTGTGCAGTGTTAATTTGTTCTGTTCAAACATCTACTCTTTGGTCTATAGACAGGCTTACATAAGAATAATTAAGTGTCCGGACCTTCTAGTCTTCTCAAAATTATCCATAATTTGTTACGATCTACACAGTCAAATTTTTTTGCATAGTCAGTAAAATACATGTAAGCATATTTTTGGTATTCTGTGCTTTCTTTCAAGATCCATCTAACATCAACAATGATATTTTTCATGTCACAGCCTCTTCTGAATCCAGATTGATCTTCTGGAAGTTCTCTGTAGATGTACTGTTCCAATCATTTTTAAATAATCTTCAGTGATATATTACTTGCATGTGATATTTATATTATTTCATAATATCCGCATTCTTTTGGAAGAGATGTATTCATATGTTGTTGTTGTTATGTGTCACTGAGTTGCCTGCAACCTATAGTGACATTATGTATAGCAGCTCTGAACTCTACCCTGTCTTGAGCCAGTTTTACTAATTCTGACACACCAAGCCCCATTGCCCCAGTTACTGTATCAATCCATCTCATCCAGGGTCTTCCTCTTCTGTGCTGTCCTTCCACCCTTCAGAGCATGATGTCCTTCTCCAAGAGCTAGTCTCTCCTGGACATATGCCCAAAGTATGTGAAACAGAGTTTCAAAATTCTAGCCTTCAAGGAGAGACTTGGTGTCACCCTCTCTAAGACAAACTGATTTGTTTTCTTGGTAGTCCATAGTATGTTCGAAACTCTTCTCCAGAACCAAAACTCTAAGGCATCAATTCTTCTATTATCTTCAGTCATTGTCCAGTTCACTGAAACATAACGAGTAATTGCAAAGTCTATGGCCTAGATTAGGCACACCTTAGTCTCTAGACTGACATTGTTGCTTTTTAGGAACAATGGGTTTCTGGAGAAGTCCCTGATAGCAGATTCTCCCAATGCAAGAGAGAGTTTGAGTAGGTAACTAGGAGTGCAAGGAATGTGGATGTAGCAGGGAAAGGGAAGAGACAAGATATACATGCTTGATTGGAGGGGCAGTGAATGTATTGGTTATTTCTGTAAGGGAAGTATTTTTCTTCTGTTGGGTAAAGTGCATGTCTGTCAAATATTGTTCTAAAACTAAGTATCCAAACTCAGAAAGACTAGGAAGGAGGATTGGCCATCCACTTCTTAAATTTAATAGGCTTTTGAAAACCCTATGTACAGCAGAGCACGCTTAGAATAGACTAACAGATATGACAACTGAGGCTCAAATTTGGAAACACAAAAGAGGAGAAACAGTTGTTAAGAAGAAATTGATAACTGGCACATGTAATTTGAGAAGCATGGAGGTAGGAAAACTAGACATTGTAAAGAAAGAAATTGAACACATAAATATTGACACATTAAGTATTAGCTTCATGACTATTCATACACAACATCACAATCCAAAGCATCAATTCATCTTCTGTCATCTCTATTCATTGTTCAACTTCTAGATGCATAGGAAGCAATTGAAAATATCAAGACTTGCATCAGATGCACTTTAGTCCATAATGAAATTGTTGACAACTTCATTTTTTCTCTCTCCATATACCTTGTTGTTCTCTATCCAATAGTGAATATTTTTTATTTTTTTATATTGAGATATAACCTATATTGGCGGCTGGAGTCTTTGGTATTCTTGAACCAGGGCTTATTATGTTTCCTAGTAAATACAAATGGAACACTGGTGGCTTAGTGATAAGAGGCTGAGCTGCAAATCCAAAGGCACATGGTTCAAATCCACCAGCTGCTCCATGGGAGAAGGGTTTCCATTTTCCTCTCATGAAATTTATTTTCTCTAAAAACTCACTGGAGAGTCAGCTATCGTTCAGTTCCAACGAAACAACACACAACAACACAGTAACTATAAAATGCACCCCAAATAAGTGAATCCATTTCAGAGTTGGAAAAAAATGAAAGATTTTGGCACTATAGTTTATGTCATGAATTATATTAAGTTCTCTCAAAATACACATATATATGATATAATGTGGAAGCTCTGTAATGATCGTCACACTGTCATAAACAGAATAGTTTCATGAATAAAAGCATAAAGCAGGATTCCCTAACCTCATTTGAGGAATCTCTGGTGACCTTGTGTAAGGAGCTGAGCTGAAATCTTAAAGGAATGAAGTTCAAATCCACCAGCTGCTCTGCAGGAGAAAAATGGGCAATCTCCTCTATATGATTAAACTAACTCTGAAAATCACTGAAGGATCAGCTATAGCAGCAACAACAATATTCCAGTTCTAGTTGGATTTAAGAGGAATTGCGTTAGGCTCTGGAGAGTGATATATTTGATCTCAAATTTGGAGTAAAGTCAGCAAGTCAGCCGTGGGTAGAGGTAGAAGTAGAGAACTTTTAGTACCACTAAGAAATAATTACCAGAAGAAAATCTCCAGGGAATGCCTGGCACACAGATTCTGAAAAAGAGGTTTTCCACCATTACTGACAAATAAAAGGCCTTCCCCTTCCCCTAGATTTCTTCCCTCCTCCCCAAATTAAAAGGAAGCCCTGAGAACTAACTTCTTATGTAGTTGTGCTGCTAATCCAATATTGGCCTGTCTGATAATTCAAATCTATTAGCTGCTCATCAAGAAAATTATACAATCTCTTCCAGTGCAGTTCACAACCTCAGATAGTTATGAGTCAATTTCAACATGACGGCAAGGAGTCAGAAAGCGAGTGAGTCTGTTAAAATTTTTTTTTACTGGTTTCTTTTTTTTATTTTTTAAAATTTTTTTGGAAAAACATGTTGGGAATACACGACGAAGGTGAGGGTTGGAAGCAGAAGGGTGAGGATGGGTAGGGATGAAAATTGCAGGGATGAAGTTGCAAGGCTGCACAATTTGGTTGATGGGGGAGCAGGTGAAGGAAATGAAAAGGATCCAGTGGGGACCAGATGATTCAGGGGAATGGTAAGCATAGTCCAATGGTGATAAAACAAACTGTCTTTTTCACTTGTGGGTTTCTCATTTGGGAATTGGACACAGACTCTCTGGCTTCTTCATGCTGAACAAGGGCATTGATGTGAAGAGGGAAAGGGAGCACGTTTATCACCTTGCTGGTGATCTTGGGTTGAAGCTGCTTGCCTTCTTGTTCTGTTAGAAGATGTTTTCCTGACATTTACTCCCCTCTGGACTGCAAAGTGTTTTCCCAGGTGGGTCCAGTGGGGATGGCTGACTGAACCCTGAGTCTCCATCCTCCTTTGCTTCCTTAACTGGCCAATGTATTTCCTTTTTTTAAAAAAATTTAGGTTGTTTATTTTTCATTTCAATGAACATCTACAGAGATTTTAGGATTCCATTCATTCATTGTTGCACCCTTCTCCCCACACAAACCCCTCCCACCTCCTTTTTATCTCTGGAACTGAGTTCAGCGTCAGGACTGGAGTAAAACTCAGTGTTAAGGTTACCTATAGAAAAGGGAGCAAATCTAGAGAGAACAAACTTTTGAGTTACAAATAGAAGGGCTTTGGGGGTTTTAGTTAAGGGTGTACTGTGGGAGACGGTGGAGGAAAGTAGCCTTGATAAAATTCTCTGTATACCCTTGGCAGTTTTTTCTACTCAGGGGTTGGATCCTACAATCTGAGGGCTGAGGAGCTCACCCCAAGGGCCAGCTCATGCCCCCCAGGGGATGAATGGCTGGCTTGCCCCACCACTCATGAGGGCCAAATGCCCAGCTTGCCCCGCCACCTGCCGGGAGCTGGACCAATGGCTCACCCCACCGCCCAACGGGAGGGCCAGATGGCAACCGTCGTGGAGCAGGAGACACATCCCCAGGGCTGGCTGGCATACTCCCCCACTAAATTCACCCCCCGCCCCAAGTTCAGACCTCATGCCTTACTGAAGACCATATAGCCAGAAACAGCATCCCCAATTCCGGTACTGCCGCCATTAACACCCCCCCAATAAGTGGCCATACTGTAATTTGAAGTAAGTTTCACTGTCTTCCCCCCTTTACAAGTGGAGAAAGTGACCTGAGAGTAGTG
>NW_006399845.1:3686763-3700270 GCF_000299155.1 Elephantulus edwardii | reverse complement strand
TGGCAAAGGCAGACAGCAGATCAAAAGATGCGGTGCACTGAGGATATCTGCCGTCTTGGACATGCTGCCACAGTTAAATGTCATTGAGTCGTAGACAGCTCACAGACTCTCATCAATCCATTGTACTGGTAATCTTCCTCTCCGGCCTGCCCAGGGGACCCCATCCTGCTGCCCTGTCTCTCGCTGAGGCCATCTTGGCTCCAAGAATTCTCCCCAGAACCAGTCCACTCTGCTGCAGTGGGGTGGCTGTCCTGCACTAGCCTGGGCAGGGGGCAGTGCCTACCATCCATCTCTGGTGAGGGGATCCCTCCTGGGGTCCAGCGGTGGGAGCCTCATGGAGCTGCAGCAGCGGTGCAGGATGGGAGCCACAGGACTCATCCATTCCTCCCTGGGAATCCTTGATTTCCTGATGTTGAGCCTCGGTCCACACCGAAGACCAGTCATCAACTGTTTAACTGTTCAGTTATCAATGAACAGAGGTGTGTAGAAGGCCATGGTGGCCCTTCTCCATGTGGTCCGCTGCTCCTGCACCTCTCCATGTGGTTTCCGCTGCAGCCGCCATCTTGGAATCTCAAGTCTCTTAAATTTTAAGAGAAAAAATTTCTGTTTGATAAATTCTTCCACTCTGGTATCTTTGCGATAATTATAGAAGGTGACTAATACAATTTATATGATCCATGTTTTCATTTTCATCAGTTGTTGTTGTTTTTGTTATGTGCCATCGAGTCACCTGTGACTCATAGCAACCCTATCTATGTACAAGAGCCCTAAACCATGCTATCCTGTGCCATTCTCACTGTCTTCAACACACTTACCCCGATTACCCCAGTCATTGAGTCAGTCCTCCTCGTAGAGAAAGGATCTTCCTCTCCTGTGCTATCCCTCCACCCTCCCAAGCATGACGTCCCTCTCCAGGGATTGGTCCCTCCTTGAAAAATGCCCAGAATATATCAGAGGAAGCTTCAGAATCCTTGCCTCCAAGGAGCAGCCTGGTTTAACCCTTTCCAGGATGAGCATATTCATTTTCTTAGCAGTCCATGGTATATTCAATACTCTTCTCCATCACCACTACTCAAAAGAATCAATTCTCCTTTCATCCCTAGTCACTGTCCAGATCTCTGATGCATAGCAAGTGATTGTAAAAAACATGGCCTGGATCAGGCTCACCTTAGTCTCCAGACTGACATCATTGCTCTTCAGTACTTTGGAGAAGTCGCTAACAGCAGACTTTGCCATCACAATATGTCTTTTCATTTCCTGGATGTTGATGTCAAGAGTATTGACTGTGGAGCTAAGCAAACTGAAGCTATTAACAATCTCTTTATCATCTATTAAGATGCTGTCAATTGGCCCAGTGGTGAGAATCTTTGTTTTCTTGATATTGATCCTCAATCCGTATTAAAGGGTGCTGTCCTTGACCTGCTGCAGCAAGCGCTTCAGGTCCTCCTCAGATTCAGTAAGCAGAGTTGTGTCATCTGCATTACGCAGATTGTTGATGAACCACTTGGCCAAATGACTGGAAGAGATCTATATTTGTTCCCATTCCAAAGAAAGGTGATCCAACAGAGTGTGGAAATTATTGAACAATGAATTAACATTACATGCAAGCAAGATTCTGCTGAAGATCATCCAAAAATGACTGGAACAACACATCAACAGTGAACTGCCCGAAGGGCAGGCTGAGTTTAGAAGGGGTCATGGTCTAGGGATATTGTAGCTAATGTTAGATGGATCTTGGCTGAAAGCAGGGAGTACCAGAAGAATGGCTATCTGTGTCATATTCATCAGAGGATATTAATTATCATTGACTTATTTTGTCAAATTTTAGCCCAGTAGATATTGCCATGGATAATAAGGTAACAATAACTTTTGTGAAGTTTTTTCCGAAAATCCAAAGAAGATATCTAAGTGCATACTCCTTTTTTATATGCCCCATAATGACTTATTAATGATTATTACCACTTTATTTTTCACAGAAGGTGAATGTGGTGATAGAGTTCAGTGACTTAGCCAGAATCAATCATTGTCTTAGCCAGGATCAGTCAGCTAGTTGATAATTCTGGGTGATGTAAAATCTAGGCCCTAGCCTTTATGAATTCAATGTTCTTTCCCTGTTGCAGTTTACATTCTCAAAAGTACTGAGGACCAGATAGCTCTATATAGAAATATATAACACATCTATACATATTAACATATTATCATTCAAAATTGAGAATTTTTTTAAGAAAAACAAAGCTACATCATGAAAAGTATAGTGTTTATTTACCATCTTGAAAGCTTCCTAAAATTTAACTTCATGAAAAACAATTAACTTGTCTTTTGAAATTAATTTGTTAGGATATAATATAGTGATTAATATATATGGAAAGTGACATCATACAGATATGTGGTTAGCAAAGGGAAGAGCATTTTCATATACTTTTGAAGTTATTATGGACTGGATATCCTCTGATATATCTGCTGTACAGAATGCAATGAATGGTAGTTATTCAGAGATCAGTTATAGTATGGCATCTGACCTATTTCAATCAACTTTCTGTACTCTGTAACACTAAAATCTGTTAGTTTAGCTTACATTCTGAAAGAATCTTTCACAAATGTATTAATTTTTAACAGCACGTTCTCCTCAGTCAATAAATATTGATACAGTGAGTTACAAAGATCTTTCAAATTGATGTCACCTTCTAATTATAAAGAAAATCTCATTTGTTAATGTCACTACCAATCTCATAAGAACATCCTCGTGTGTTGAGAAATTACTGAGTTCTGAGTTGCAGTAACAAGTTTTCCAACATTCTCATTTTTCCCTTGAAAGTTTGATTTTTTAAAAATAGTACCAATTGTTTGCCTTAATGTGATAGGCTCACTTCATTAATTATCAAGAAATTATCTGCCAAAGTTTCAAGTCTAAACAACCAGAGTTTATCACATACACACATTGAGATCACAATACCATCACTAAATTACCTTTCTTAAGAAAATAACTGTATTTCAATTTTACTAATTTCATTTTTTTCTTTATTTTAGTGAAGGTTTACAAAGAGATTGGTTTCATTCATTCATTAATGCACAGTCGCCTCTCTCCTTCTCCCCTGGTTCCCATTGTAATGCTTGACCTGCTCCAAGCTATTAATTGTTATACCTGTTTGTATTCCTAGAGGTCCATTTTATATTCAGTACTATTCTCCAGCACCAAGCTGTTAATTGTTATACATATAATTTCTAATAATTCATTCCTTCCAGATTGTCCTTCCTTTTACTCATCCCAGTGTAGTGTTCATTATCCATTCTTTTCTACTTTGGAATGCAGCAGTAGTGTTTCATGACTACCTCCCATTTCATCACACAGATAATTAAAAAGATATGTTAAAAAATGCTGCACGCTGATTTTAGGAAAAGTAATTATTTGTACTGCATTAATACAGAATATAATTCATTGAAATTGACTTATTTTTTCCTTTGTGCTAGAAAAAGGTTAAAAATGCAATGACAAGTACCAACCAATCAAAAAAATAATTAAGTATTATATAACAGTGTTGACATCCCTTGAACATTCCTGAAAGGGTATTGGAATTTTGGGGTCTACAGAAGAATTACTACCTTTTATCATATCCCCTTTTTCTGTAGTAACTGGATTATGGAGTAGTTTTTCTTATAATCCATTTTGGAGTTAAAACTTCTTTTTGTTACTGTTTTTGTTGTGTATCTTCTAATTGGGTCTGACTGGCACAGGAGAAGATTGCTCCTCCTTCTCCAGTGGAGCATCTGGTGGATTCGAACCACACACCTTTAGAAATCAACACCTCTCAATATCAAACTTATTAATGCTGTTTGTACAAACATGGACTTGGCAACAGAATTTGTGACAATAATTTATTCATTGGAGATGTGTGTGTGTCTGTGTGTGTGTGTGTATATATATATATATATATATATATATATATATATATATATATATATATATATCAATCACACAAACCACAACTTTACACATAGACCTCACCAGATAGACTGCATAGGAATCAGACTGACTACATCTGTGGAGGGAATTACTGAGAGGTTCCATATCAGCATTCAAAACCAGGCCAGGTATTGACTGTTTAATAGAACATCAATTACTTAAGTGCAAGTTCAGATTATGGATGAGGAAAATTATAATAAGTTCACTAGAACCAAAATATAATTTTGAGTCTATCCCACCTGAATTTAAAAATCATCTTAATAGGTTTGAAACTTTGGACACCAATGAGCAAACAACCAATGTGTTGTGCAAAACATTAAGGAAGACATCCATGAAGACAGCAAAAGGTCACTAAAAAGACAGAGGAGAAAGCAAAAAACATAAGAGATGTCAGAAGAGACCATGAAAATTGCACTATTGAGAAGTGAAAACAAAGGGAAGAGATACTGAAATAAATGAGCTAAACAGAAGATTTGAAAAGGCATCATGGGAGATAAAGTAAACTTCTATAACTGTATATACAGAAACCTAGAATTGGAGAATAAAAAGGGGAGAACTCACTCAAGTTTTCTCAAGCCAAATGAAAACCAAAGTCAAGCCTCAAGTTGCAATACTTACAGATACAATGAAAAAAATATGGAATGATCCAGGAAATATCAACAGAAGATGGAAGGAATGCAGAGAGTCCCTGTACCACAAAGAATTGGCCAACACAAATATTTATGAAAGTATCATATGATAAAGAGCCTATTGTAAAGAAGGAAGAAGTTCAAACGTCATCGAAGGCATTGGCAAAAAAGGGGTTTTTGTATTTTATTGAATATGCAAAAACATTTGACTGCATGGATCATAACAAATTATGGCTAACATTGAGAAGAATAGGAATTCCAGAACACTTGCTTGTACTCATGTGAAACTTATGCCTACACCAAGAAGCTATTTTGCAAACAGAGCAAGGGAACATTGCATGATTTAAAATTAGGAAAGCTGTACAACAAGGTTGTACCCTTTTCCATAGAAATTTAATCTATATGCTGCGCAAATTATTTGAGAAACTGCATGCGTTGAAGGAGAATGTGGCTTCAGGATTGGAAGAAGACTCATCAATGACCTTCTTTGTATGGATAACAAAACCTTGCTTGTTCAAAATGAGGAGGAACTGAAGTACTTGCTGTAGAAACTTAAACACTGTGGCTTTCAATATGGGTTACGTCTCAAAGTCAAGAAAAAAAAATATATACTCACCACTAGACCTATAGATAATGTCACGATTTGTCTTTGGATCTACAATAAATACACTTGGTACCAGAAGTCAGAAAACATAATGCAATAGGAAAGTCTGTTGTCAGGAACCTCTCCAAATTATTGAGGAGCAACGATGTCAGTTTGACCACTAATGTCAAACCATGTATGCCTGATTCAGGCCCTAGTATTTTCTGTCACTTGCTATGCATCTAAGAGCTGGACAATAAATAAGCATGACAGAAAAAGAATTGATGTCTTTGAACTGTGATGTTGGAGAAGAGAGCTGAAGCTTCCATGGACTGCCAAAAGAATAAACAGCTTTGTCTTGGAGAAGATGCAGCCAGAGTGTTCCTTGGAGACAAAGATGATGAAGCTTCATCTCACACACTTTGAACATGCTACTAGGAGAAGTTACTCTTTGGAGAAGAGCATCATACTTGAGAAGGTAGAGGTGCAGCAAAGAAGGGGAAGACACTCAGAAAAGTGGATCTACACAGTGGAGCAATAAGATTGAGTGTGTCAGAGACTTAGAGGATAGGGCTGGGTTCAGATCTGTTGTTCATATGGTCACTATGACTCCTACTCAGTTCAATGGAACCTAACAACAACATAGGCAGAAGGCAAGTACACGCTTACTTGTGCTTGCTTAAGAACGTGTAATGAAAAATGTCACATTTATTTTGTCACCACATCAAAGTTTCTGCTCCTTCCCAACCCCACATCACACTCCTAAGGAATGAAAGATTATTTTCGTATTTACAGTCCCTGTCAGAGATGGAATGCCCTACAAACAAGTTTAAGTTTGTATTTACTTTTGCTTCATAATCTATAGTGAATAATTTCACATGATTTTTTTGTTACATCAAAAATATAGTAGAATTCACAGGTGGAAAAATTGCTCTTTGCAGACTAGTAAGCACAAGTAAGCCCATGGTTACCTTACTTATTGGGTAATCTACCCCTGCAATCATATCACCTCCTTACACACTAAAGCTCATAAATATTTGCATTCTTCTAATGCAATGTGTTCTTTATAGCTTTTAGGACTTTGGAAGCTGTGATCCTTTTTCTGAAAATACCTTTTTTCAATGCCTTTTTAAAACTGTGAGACTAACTTTTTCTTAGGTGCTGGTTTAATCATTTTATGAGACACATTTCTTTACTTCGAGATGAGATTTGGTTTCTTATTCATATAGATTAAGAAAAAACAAAACCAACAACAACAACAACAACAACAAAAAGACACCACCAAATCAAAAACAAACCCTTCCACTGGTATGCTTGCTCATTTTTTGTATTAATTTCTCCCCGCCCCCCTTGTTGTATACCATCTAATCAGATCCTACTGGCAAGGAGATTACCCCTCTTTCTCAAGCAGAACAACTGGTGGATTCGAACCACGAACCTTCGGGATTGCAGTGCAGCTTCTTTGATTCTTCCTTTCTTCGTTTCTTCCTTCCTTCCTTCCTTCCTTCCTTTCTTTCTTTCTTTCATCAGTTTGCTTGCCAAGTTTGTGTACATTGTGTTTCAGATTATGCTTCATTCACATTTTCTTTCATATAATCATTCTAATTAATTTTGTTTTATAAAATTAGTTACCATTGGGCCTTGCCCATCATTACCAGGATTTTTGCGTATTCATATTTTTAAATTCAGAGGATATTAAGGTCAGATTTCAGTTCCGGTGGATTTGATTTAATCTAGTTTGAACTGGTATATGAATAGATGACAGTCTGTTCTACAATTAGCCCCCGGACTAGTTTTCACAGCTGATATTGAGCTTCTCCAGTGATTCTTTCCACAGATGTAATCAATCTAAATCCTGAGTATACTACCAGGTAAAACCCATGTGTGCAGTCTGCGTTTAAGTTTCCTATGACAGATATTTGAAATTAATAAATCATTGATTAGACAGAATTCTATCTCCAGCCTCTTCTCTGTCACCAAGTCCATTTTCCAACTACTGATCTTCTCTCCCTGTTCCCAACTTTTGTGTTCCAGTCACCCATTATTATTAATTCATCTTTATTGCATGTTCAATCAATCTCTGACTGCAAAAGTTGGTAGAAATCTATTTCCTCCTCTTTGAGTTTGATTGTTGGTACATATATATATGAATGATAGTGGTATTCACTGGTCTTCCTTGTATGTATATGGATATTATCTTGTCACTCACAATATTGTATTTCAAGAGGAATCTAGAAACGATGTTTTAAACTAAAAAAAAATCACATTTTTTCTCATTTTTCATCTCTGGCATAATAGATCATATGATTGATTGTCTGATTTAAAATTTCCCATGTCAGTCCATCTTATTTCAGTACCTAAAGTGTCAATACTTATGTGTTTCATTTCTTTCTTAACAATGGAAGAAAAGACAAAGAGGGATGTCAGAAGAGATTGAATATTGCACTAGAAAGCTGAGAAGCCAAAGCAAAGGGGGTAGGGGTGGAACCCAACTCAGTAAGTTAAGAAGCTTTGGCAAGAAGAAGGGACCCAATGCCAACTCTTAAGTCCTTTGTAACCCTGGCTTCCCTTAATAAAGCCACCTAATCCAATAAAAAAAAAAAAAAGAAGCTGAACAGAAGATTTTAGAGGGCAATGTGAGAAGAAAAAGCAAAGAATTATAATGAAATGTGCAAACAGAATGGAAGAACAAATTAAAGCCTTTAGTTGCAATGCTTGTGGATACTTTGAGCAGATATTAAATGATCCAGGATGCATGAAAAGAAGATGGAAGGAGTATACAGAGTCACTGTCTCAAGAAGAAATGGTTTACACAGAAGAATTTAATGAAACAGCATATGATCAAGGGCCTATGGTGATGAAGGAAGAAGTTCAAGCTGTTCTGAAGTAATTGGAAAAGAGCAAGACCCCAGGAACTGACACCATATCAACTGACATATTTTAACAAATAGACTGTACCCTGGATGCCCTCATCACGTTGTGCCAAGAAATTTGAAAGACAACCACCTGGCCAACTGACTGGAAGAAATATGTTCCCATTCAAAAAAATGAATAAATAAATATGACTTAACAGAGTGTAAATTATTGAACAATATTATTACTATCACATGCAAGCAAGATCCTGCTGAAAATTATCCAAAAATGATTGGAATAACACATCAAGAGAGAACTGCCAGATGTACAGGCTGGATTTAGAAGAGGCCATGGTACTAGAAATATTATAGCTAATATTAGATGGATTTTCGCTGAAAGCAGAGAGTACCAGAGGAATGTCCATCTGTGTCTCATTGACTATACAAAGACATTTGACTGTGCTGATCACAACAAACTCTGGCTGACTCTGAAAAGAATTGGAATCTCAGACACTTGATTGTGCTTATACAAAACCTATATTTGACCAGGGAGCAGTCATCAGAACAGAGCAAGGAAATATTGCACGATTCAAAATCAGGAAAGGTATAGTCAAGGGATGCATCATATCTCCATATCTTTTCAATCTACATGCAGAACAGATCATCCAGGGGGCTGTACTCTATGAGGAGGAATGTGGCTTCATTATTGGAGGAAGACTCCTCAACCTGCATTGCTCAGATGATACAACCCTGCTTGCTGAAACTGAAGAGGACCTGAGGCACTTGCTGCAGAAGGTCAAAGACTGAAGCCTTCATTATGGATTGAAGCTCAACATCAAGAAAGTAAATATTTTCACCACTGGGCCAATTGGCACCTTCATAATAGAAAGTGAAGAGATTAAGATTGCTAATATCTTCAGCTTATTTGGCTCCACAATCAACACAGTTGGTATCAGAAATCAGAAAATCAAAAGATGAATTGCATTGCGAAAATCTGTTGTCAGGGACCTCTCCAGAGTACTGAAGAGCAATGATGCCAGTCTGGAGACTAAAGTGTGCCTGGTCCAGATCATGGTCTTCACAATTACTTGCTATGTATCAGAAAGATGAAAAATGACTAGGGATGATGGAAGGAAAATTTATACCTTTGAGCTATGGTGCTGGAGAATAGTACTGAATATAAAATGGACCTCTAGGAATACAAACAGGTTCATTCTGGAAAGGATAAAATCAGGCTGTTCATTGGAAGAAAAGATTCTGAAGCTCCATCTGACATATTTTGGGCATGTTGCAAGGAAGGAACAGTCCTTAGAGAGGAACATCATGCTTAGGAAGGTGGAAGGACAGGAAAAGAAAGGAAGACCCTAGATGAAATGGATTGACTCAGTGATTAGGGTAATGGGTTGGGTGTGTCAGAGGCAGTGAGGATACAGCAGGGTTTAGAGCTGTTGCACACAGGGTTGCTATGAGCTGCAAGCGACTTGACCTCACTTAACAAGAACAACTGCAACATTCACATTTTAAACCCCCCCAATATGTCTCATGGCCTAGTTTAAGAAGCTCCATTGCAGTCCTAAAGGCACGTAGTTTGAACCCACAAGCTTCCCCATGTGAGAATGGGCAATCTTCTCCTGTGCAAGTAACTGCTTCTGAAAACTTGCTGGAAGATCAGCTGTAGGTCAGTTACAGCTTGATGGTACACAACAAAAGCAACAATATACCAACAAGGGAGCTAAAAAGGCAGGAACCTCTAATCCACGAGCTGCTCAAAGGGAAGAGTAACAATCTCCTCCCTCAAAATTTACAGCCTCTGAACACCCACACACCCACTGAGGGGTAAGGTTCGTGTTTATTCCAATTCACTGGCACACAACAAAATTTGCCAATAGGGAGCTCTGATGTCCCCAGGAATTGATATATCAATCGACATATTGGGACTCCATAGGGAGTGGGGTTGCTAGCCCAAATGTGGCACCTAACCAAGAGCATGAATCCACCAGAAACTCAGGGGAGAGAGATGGGCAATCTCTTCTGGTGCAATTTACAGTCTCCAAAAACCTTCTGGAGGGTCAGGTAGAGAGAGAGCTACTTTGGCCTAGTGGACAGAAAGTTATGCTACCGAGCCAGAGGTGGGTAATTTTAATCTGCGGCCCTCAGGCCATGTTCAAATTCTTTTCCTGTCAAACATTCTTCTAGGTGGTATAGCACTGGTCTGAGCATTGCTGTACAGAGGTAACTCATGGTTGCTGTGATGCTGACCACTGTGACACTGACGTGCCAAATGTGGTAATGGTCACCCGCAGGAGCAGCATCCACTTCCGAATGGCTTGCCTCCGGAAACTCTAGTGCTTGTGAACAAAAGTGCTCGGGCCTTTTGTTCATAGAATAGCTATGAGTCGTCTTTGACTCCATGGCACCAAACAATAACAACAATAACAACAATAAATATTGCTGTTACTTACTTAATCTCTATTTTCCCCATTAAGCTTCTGAAGTGTAGAGACACATGTCTATACCATTGACACTTACAGCCTCAGCACCCAGGATGGGACCTGTGACACTAGTACTGTTGTTGTTAGGTATCATCAAACTCATAGTGATCCTATGAACAAAACTTCTGAAACCTTTCCTATCCTGTGCAATCCTCACAATGTCTGACATGCTTAAGCCCACTGCTATAGTCACCGTGTCAGTCAGCCTGGTTGTGCGTCTTCCTCTCAGTAAAAAGAGCAAGGGTCACATGGGGATGGCCACATCTGACCTAAACCAACTTCACAAAAGGAAACTGTTCCTGTTAACAGCACAAAAACAATCCCTGTGGGGTCAGACATGTCCTTCATGCTTCTGGACCTCTTTTACTAATTTTGACACCTTACTACTTTGCAGGGTCCAAAAATCCAATGCAATATGTCACAGATCACAAAGAGCCATATTGAGGAAGTTAAAAGGCAATAATCCAGGTTAATAATTCAGTCAGGGCAACTTCCACAATGTGCTCCTAGGCACCTCAACCTTGAGTTTCATGGCTTAAAGCCCTTGTATAAAGCTCTAAATTCTGCCAATATTGTCTCTTCTCCCCACCCCAGTTGTTCAACAACCGTGGGCAAAGGCTCTTAGCTTAGTTATGTTCTATCTGTGAGGAGTGGCAGTTAGCTGTATCTGATACCAGGTCTCTCTCGTCCTCTGCTTCAACTACAGCTGCTGCTACCATACGTGTAGCTGGAGCAAGAATTTCTAGGCCTGAAGGACAGTCTACATTCTCTTACTTCTTCTTTGATGGCAGAAAAGACCTAATTCTGTGGCTGCTGTTGTTGATTGTCATTGATTCCAGCATGACTTACAGCGATCCTATGAAGCCTTTCTATAACTAAGTTTATCCAAGTTCATTGAGTTTCCTGAGGCATGTGGTTTAGGAAGTGAATGCCACTGTGGTTAGAGCTGCTCCATTTATTGGTGAAACTACCCAATCTCCTTGTGACTAGGCTAGCATGCCCTATATTCATGTATTCCAGCCCTTCTACACGGTAGAGTCAAACAAAGACTAGGAAAGTCATATTTAAAGGTGAACTTCACACTCTCATTCTCCATCCCTTCACATGTTGTCCCTCTTTAAGAAATAACTTCTCCTAGCAATACGCTGAAAAATGTGAGATGAAGCTTCATCACCTTCGCCTCCAAAGAGCACCCTGGATGCATCTTCTCCAAGACAAAGCTGTTTGTTCTTTTGCACAACCATGGAATCTTCAGCACCTTCTCAAACACCACAATTTAAAGAGATCAATTCTTCTTCTGCCATTCCTTTTCTAAAAATTAATATCTAATAATGGTTTACTTAAAAAGTTTTTATACATTGTTTTTCACACCAGATCATTTCCTTTACCCACACCATCCTCCCCCAATCAAGTTGTGCAACCCTGTGATTAACACCTCCTACCTCATGCCTGCCCATCCTCACCCCTCTACTGTCATCCTTCCCCCCATTTTGTATCCTCACACATGTTTAACAATAATGGTCTTATACAGTATTTGTCCTTATGGGAATGAGTTCACTTAGTATAATGCTCTTCAGTCCCTCGCAAGTTAGGTAATGATTTACAAAATCATGGCTTCTCCATGCTGCATTCCATCGTGTGAATGTATTATAATTTCTCAATCCATTCAATTGCGGTTGAGATACCATTACATTCCAGTAGCAGTGGCAAAGTTTAACAGGACAGCAAGTAATAAATGTTAGAGAGAATGTGGTGATACAGGAAATCTTATACATTGTTTGTGGGATTGTAAAATGGTACAATCACTTCAGAAGGCAATTTGATGTTTCCTTAGAAAGCTGAACATAGAATTTTCACATAACCCAGCTATTCCACTGCTTGGAATATACCTCAAGAAAATGGGAAATAAGACACAAACGGACACTTGTACACCAATATTCATAGCAGTTTTATTCACCATTGCCAAAAACCCCATGGGAACAGTCCGAATGTCTTCTCTCTTTCTTATTCATTGTCCAGCTCTCAGATGTATAGCAAGTGACTGGAAAAAAATTTATAACTTGACTCAGGTACACTTTAGTCCCCTATCTGACATCATTGCTCCTCAATAATTTGGAGACATCCCAAAGTGAAGACTTCTCCAGTGCAATATTTCTCAATGAACATATTGGAACTCAAGAAACTTTTGTTCTGTGATGTATATATGTTGGAGTCCACAGACACAAGTGAGAAATAAAACAATTATTCTACCTGCAGCTTAATCACATTGTTTAAAGGGAGACAGTTCATTTCATTTAACTTAGTTTTTATATTTATAAATACATTTAACCAAATTAATATTTTCTTTTCCTCATCCTTTCCTCTGAAGCATCTAGGGTTTATTCAAGATTACCTACTTGGTAAGTATTCCTCAATTCCTGTTGCTCGTTGAGGTGCCATATAATGATCAAATCATCAGTATTTATACATTTTTGCATCATTATCTGACATAGATACACTCCTACAACAGAAAGTTCTTTATTTTACTTTAATAAACTATTTCCTATCACTTTCTTTTGTCACTGAGCAATTAGGCACTTCAGGTAGCTGCAGTAAACTTGTAAACTGGGAAATATTAGTAAACTTTTCAAAAACTCATCCTTATTGCTTCTCATTGCTTTTACTAAATACTGAAATATGAATGTCTTATTTATAGATATCTGGTAGCTGTTTGTTTTGTTGTTATGTTCTGTTGAGTCACTTTCCACTCGTAGTATCCCTATGTGTAACACTTCTGAACCCTGTTCTATCCTGAATTAACGTTATTGTCTCTGACACACCTAACCCATTACTCCAATTACTGAATCAATGCATTTCATCAAAGGTCTTCCTTCCTCTCTTGCTCTGTCTCTTCACTCTCCCAACCCTGACGTCTCTCTCCAAGGACTGGTCCCTCCTTGCAGTATACACAGTTTCAGCAAGCAGGGTTGTGTCATCTGCATAACAGATTG
>NW_006399845.1:3672236-3685794 GCF_000299155.1 Elephantulus edwardii | reverse complement strand
TGGTCATGTTGTAAAGAGGGACCGGTCCTTGGCGAAGGACATCATGCTTGGGAGGGTGGAGGGCAGGCGCAGGGGGGGAAGGCCCTCTGGGAGGTGGATTGATTCGGTAACTGGGGCAATTGGGATAAGTGTGTAGGCGACAATGAGATTGGCACAGGATGGAACCGAGTTTAGGGCTGTTGTACATAGGGTCGCTATGAGTCACAAGCGACTCGACGGCACATAACAACAACAACAATAGCTCAACGGCATCAACTCTCCTTCTATCATACCTAGTCCTGCTCTCTGATGCATAGCATGCAATTGCAAAGACCATGACCTGGATCAGGAACACCCTAGTCTCCAGACTAACATGGTTCTCTTCAGTACGCTGGAGAGGTCCCCGACAGCTGACTTTCCCAACGCAGTTTGTCTTTGATTTCCTGGCTGCTGGTACCAAGACTTTACCTTATTTTGACATGATTAAACAAATCTTTATTCATAACAAATTTTTCATCAAAATCACTTTTCTAGCTGCATGAGCAGTTTTTAAATCATTGAAAAGGCTTTGAATCTTTTCTTGCATTCAAGTAAGAGCTGTACTCACTTGTTTCAGTTTACTGACAAATTTTATTTTAAAGACACATTTATAGACTGTGTGCCTCAAAACTTTGACTACTTTTCTCTCTCTCCCTTATAGAACTTGAGATGATATCAGAAATTGATTATCCAAAACATAAGATAAATGCAATCTTAATTGTATTTACTTAGTAATCTGCATTGGACAACATCACATGGAATTTACAACAACTTTAATGTGGTTAAAAAAAACCCCAAAACAACACACAAAAAAAATCCCACCCAAAACAAATAAAAACCCATATGAAACCATTCTCTGTAGATTAGTAAATAAACCCCAGTAAATGAAGTTATATAGTCTAACCACCCCCTCTAGTTGTTCTAATCCACCAGGGCTCTGCAGGAGAAAGATAGACAACCTCCTCCCCTGCCCTTTACAGCCCCAGAAACTCAAAGGAGGGCCAGCTGTGAGTGCCTTTAACTCTATAGCAAAGAGAGACATAAGGTGGGAGATAAACTTGCTCACTAGACACCCTTATCCCTGTAAGGGATTACAAATTTGAGAAGAAGCTTTGATTCTATAGGGAGGTGCTATGGGTTTGAGAGAGGGATAGAAGCCAATCATAACTAGAAGCGATCTTTGATGTGGAAAATGTGAAGTTGTTCACTGTAGATTAGTAAACAAGCACAAGTAAGCCTGTTCTTTCCTTGCTCCTGGGTAGTCTGCTTCTGGATATCATTGATAAGATCCAACCAAAAAGAACTTCAAGGAGAACCCCGATTGAAAAGGCCATAATTATAGGGAAAAAAAAAAAAAAAAAAGAAAAGGCCATTTCATCAGCTGCACTATAGTAGCTCAGGACCAGAAAGTCTTCTACTAATTAATTGGAAATTTCAACCCCTGGATAGGTAACAGGAGTCACTGAAGAGAAGTAGGACGCTGGAGAACAGGCTCATGGGAAAGTTTCTGTGCATGGCATTTCACACTCAGAGATCAAATGCTGTTTAAGAGAGGAATGATAAATATTAATGCAGCACCTGCTTCATTTACTTTCAACTAGCAGGAGCTGACAAGAGTGCAGCATGCACAGCGAGACCTTGCGGAAGCAGCTCCTGACACGCTTGCAGTTCACCTCAGTGATCCTTCCTGAACTGTATTTGCTGCCTTTCTTAATTGGCCTTCTGAGGTGGCCAACATACCAATGCTTGTCATGAATAACAGTAATCTCTCAGGAACAAGGCTGGCTGCTTGTCAGCTCTTGGAGTAACCAAGGTGTTCCCAGCTCCACTGGGTCTTACGTAGATTGGTGGGGAGAGATCTGGTGACCTGATTACCCTCTCAGATCCCTGGAGGTGGACTTGTGGAAGGTTAGCTACTCCCACCAGAAGTAGAGCAAGTATATTTTCTTAAGAGGTTCCCTGAAGTGGAATTTGATCCATTGCTATACTTCCAGCAGCTTCAGGGGCCACCTACCCTGTAATTTTTGCTAGGAAACTTTTTGGGTCATTTCCAAAGGCATCAAGACCTGAGAATCTCGCAATGGAATGAAGGGAAATCAGGCAGAATGCTCTACCTGCACCTATCACTAACCATGTGAATTATTTAGAAAATGTTCAAATTAGACCTCAATGGCAAGTTTTATCTAGAAAGCTGGGCAGAGAAAGAGTAGATACTCTGCGTGACAAAACTGCAGATGTCCAAGTGGAAAATTTAAGTCACAATTTATAGGAGATTCTGTGCCACACACAATGTAGAATGCTCCTTGACCTTTAATTCACTAAATTAAAACAACTCTAAGATTATTATATATATAGTTGTCGATTGCCTTCAAGTCGAGCACGACTCATAGCGACTCTATGAACAAAAGGCCTTAAGCCTCTCTACAGTTATCGACATTTACCAAAGTTCATAGAGTTTCTGGAGACATGCTATTTAGGAAGTGGACGCCACTCCTGCTTCCAAATATGTATATCCTTTAGAAACTCTATGAAATTTGATAAACAACAGTAGTTTAGGAAGGCTTCAGATCTTTTGTTCATAGAGTTGCTATGAGTCATTCTTGATTCTATGGCAATCAACAGCAACAACAATTCCCTGAAGAAGGACAATCTACTTTTGTGTAATTATCTGCCTCTGAAAACCCTCTGAAAGGTCCGCTATAGGTTGGTTCCAACTCATCATTACTCAACCATAACATAAAGATTAAAAAGCATAGTACAATTTGAGCAAATTTTCCGAGTCAAAACTAATATATAAAAAAGTCCGGTTACTAATGCTTAAAGTTTTCCAGGATTCCTTCAAGTTTTACCTTGTAAGTGAGCAAATCCTAAGCAGGGCTTGCAATGAAATAATTTATTAATTTATTTACCTATTCATCAGTCATTCTGCTGATTTATGTACTTATTCATTTCTTTACTTTGTTTCTCACATTAGAAGAAAGCCTAAATATCAAGACTTAACAAGAATATTTAGAAGGAGTGGCATCCACTTCCTAAGCAACATGCCTCTGGAAACCCTATGAACTTTGATAAATGTCAATAGCTGTAGAGTGGCTTTAGGCCTTTTGTTCATGGGGTCGCTATGAGTCGTGCTCAACTCAAAGGCAATCAACAACTACAACAAGAATATACTACAAGATAAGAAGAAAATCTTATATCAGGAAAAAAATATCATTCTCATTACCTTATGCTTGGACAAGCATCAATCTGTATACCTAGACCCACTCTGTCCTAAAACTAGTACAGTATACCCACACTACACTGAAACTAGTAGAGTACCTGGCACAAAAGGATCCTTAGTAAACACTTGTTGAATTATAAAGTAGGATACCAAATGAGTAAATAAATTTACTATTCTAGTTGTAAAAGTTTTCATTCATAAACTGCCTATTTGTTCTAGCTAACAAATTTAGCTGCTAACTCAAAAATTAAAAGTTAAAGATCACCCAGAATTGTCTTGGAGGAAGGACTTAGCAATTTACTTCTGTAAAAAAATCCATTGAAAATCAGATGGAGCACAGTTCTACTCTGACACACATGGAGTCACCATGAGTTGAAACTGACTTCATGGTAATAGGTGTAGTATCCTTGGTGGCCCAGAGGTTAAATGTTCAGCTACTAAGTAAAAAGTCAGCAGTTCGAATTTACTAAAAGGCACTGTTTGGGAGAAAGTTATAATCCTTCTTAGAATCTCTTCTCAGCCCTATAATGTTATTATAAAATGGAACCAATTTAATAATAAAGTTTTCCTTTTATTTCCAGACAACCTTAGAAAATAAATAGTCAAATCACCACCTATCCTTGCAGACATGTTACTAGAATTTGTATTTACTGAAGGCTGGTTTTTACATCCTCCACTCCCTCTTTTTGATATGGCAGATGTTATATATAAGTCTATTCACCCTATGTTAAAATTTCATACTTGCAGAAAGCAAAAGATTTACATGAACTAAAAAAGGGAAAGGTCATGAAAAAGATGGGAAAGAAGGAAAAGGACAAAGCTGATGTCAGAAAACACTGAAATTTGCTCTTGAACATGCTTTAAAGTTAGGAATGATTAAGTAAAAGAAATGAACAAAGAATTTCAAAGGATGACTTGAGAAATTAAAATAAAGCATTATAATAAAATGTGCAAAGACTTGGGGATAGAAAATCCAAAGCAAAAACAAACAAACAAAAAATTCTTAGTATTTCACAAGAGGAAAGAACGGGGAGGGAGGAATCAATATCAAGTTGCAATACAGAAGGATTGCATAGGTAAAATACAGAACTATATAGGAAGCATAACAAAATAAAAGATGGAAGGAATACACAGAGTCACTGCACCAAACCAAACCGGTAAGCATTCAACTATTTTAGTCCCATGTCATCAAAAACCGGAGATATTAAAGCTCCACTTAAGGTGGTGGAGAAAAACAGCTTCAGCAATTTTTTAAGCTTTTAGAAACAAATGAATGAATCACTATAGATGTTCACTTGTCTATGCCAAGAAATTTGGATGATAGCTATCTGTTCAAGAAACTAGGAGATACTTGTATTTGTGGCCATCCCAAGTAAAGATTGTTGGTTTTAGGTGTCATAGAGTCAACTGTGATTCATAGAGACCCTATGAACCGCAGATCAGAGCCTTGCCTTATGATTCTCTCTGTAACCATCATGCTAAAGCTCACTGTTGCAGCCATTGTGTCAATCTGTCTTATTGAGGGTCTTCCTCTCTTTTGCTGACCCTCTACATTTCCCAACATGAAGGGTTTGGTGTTTGGTTCTTAGTTATTGATTTGTTCATTGTTTTGTTGGGCTTTTTTCCTCCCCCAAAAATGGGTCCCTCTTGACAAAATTTCCAAGTTATGTGGGTCAAAGTCCCACTATCGTTTTTCTCTAAGAGGCACTCTGGTTGCACTTATTGAAAGACACATTTGTTTGTTCTTTTAACAATCTATTGTATATTCAATACTGTTTGTCAACTTCATAATTCAAAAGTATTGATTCTTCTTTGGTCTCCTTTATTTAATTCTTCAAGTTCTAGATGCATATGAAAACATTGAAAATGCCATGGCTCCTGCTAGTTGAAAGTAAACAAAGTAGGTTCTGCATTAATATTTATTATTCCTCCTTTAAACAGCATTTGATCTCCCATGTGAAATATCATGAGTAGAAACTTTCTTCTGAGTCTGTTCTCTAATGACCTACTTCTTGCAGTGACTCCTGCTACCTCTCCAGAGGGGAAGAATTCTGGTCCTGAGTGTCCATGGTGCACTTGATGAAATGGCCTTTCCACTCAGGTTTCTCCTTGAGGACCTTTCTTGTTGGATCTTATCAGAGATACCATTTAGAAGCTAGTAAGTTAAATAATAACAAGTTTTCACAGTCAAGTGATGATAAAGAAACCTATCTTTAAGATGCACTTGGAATATCAGATTTGGTTTTAGAGAATCTGGGATGATTGGAGAGGGGTTTTCATCTGATAGAAGAGCATTTTAAAGTGCAGTGGCAGGGAGATATATCACACAAGTCACAAGCCCACTCTGGGGAATAGAAAAGACTGAAGACTGGGTTCTGAGCTATCAGGTGGGTGCTGAGATGGGAAAAAAATTGCAGGCATACCTGCCAAGCAAGAGTTAGAGGAGGGCAACAAGAAACGGAACCCAACCAAAAATAAATGCCAGCAAGGCTGTCCAGCTGTGGTATCATTGGGATTAAATAGAGACAGAATCCAGTGCTGACATTGCTTTAAGGTCTCATTGAGTCAAATATGACTCATAGCAAACCAATAAGCAACAGATATAAAACCGGTTTTATCCTGTATCATCTTCACAATCTCCAAATCCCAAAGCCCACTGCTGCCTTCACTGTTATCAGTCCACTTGGTTGAGGGTCTTATTTTACTTTATTTGTTCTTTTGGCAATCCCTGGGATACTCAGAGCTCTTCTCCAATACCACAATTCAAAGGCATCAATTCTTCTTCTGTCATTCTTAATCATTGTCTGTCTCTCAGATGTGTAACAATACTGAGATAGATAAAAGAATCAGAAGAAAATTTTCAAAAGTGCTAGGGTGGGGAACACGTGTCTCAGTTACTGAGATAGACTTTCTTTCCCCTTATGGTAGCTGTGAGCATTCATTGAAAGGAAACTCTTAAGATATCTATTATGTCAAATTAAATTTGACTCCTGACAACTAAATACATTACAAAGTAGAAGTGAACTAAATAGCATCTTCTTGTCTGTAATCTCTACACAAGGAGATTATCAGACCCTTCTTTCATGTTGTCTTTGGGTTAAACTCTCAATTGTTTCGGTAATAACTGAATGCTAAAGTGCTAAGTCATCATTATTGGTAAGTGGCAGAACTATGATAGATGGAGAAGAGGGTGAGATTGTTAACATTTCAGCTTACTTGGTTCCACAATCAACACTGTTGGCATCGTTGTTATTGTTGTTGTTAATTGTTTCTGAGTCAAGTGTGATTCATAGCCACTCTATGAACAAAAGACCTAATGCCTTTCCATAATTATCATTGCTCCAAGTTCATAGAGTTTCCAGAGGTAAATGAATTGCTTTTAGGGACCTCTCCAGAGTACTGAAGAGGAATGATGTCAGTCCAGAGACTAAGATGTGCCTGATCCAGACCATTGTATTTGCAATTACTTGTTATGCATCAGAGAGCTGGAAAATGACCAAAGATGTTAGAAGAATTGATGCCTTGAATTGTGGTTCCAGAAAAGAGTATTGACCATACTATGAACTACCAAGAAAACAAACCTGTCCGTCTTTGAGTGGTTGAAGCCAACCTGCTCCTTGGAAGCAAGGATTTTGAAGGCTGAGTCACATATTTTGGACATGTGCCAGGAAAGATCAATTCTTGGAGAATGACATCATGTTTGGAAGAGTGGAAGGATAGCAGAGGAGAAGAAAACTCCAGATGAGACAGATCGACACGGTAACTGTAGTAATGAGGGTAGGTGAGTCAGAGACAGTGCGATTGGCTCAGGATAGAGCAGGTTCAGAACTCTTGTGCATAAGATCACTATGAGTCATGGTCAACTTGATGGCACATAACAACAAGCACAACAAAGTGCTAAATCATTTGCACAACCCAGGGAGTTTATGCTGCTTAAACAAACAGGTCATAACTCTTCAGTTGATTCTAACTCAGAAACCCTCCATCAGTTTCCAAAGCCAAATATCTTCACTGAAAGAGATGGTCTATCTTTCTGTGGAGCTAATGGATTAAAAGTACTAAACTTTTGCTTACGGGACAATGCAAAATATACTACAGGATCAAAGCTGCTCAATTTTGAAGGCAATTTGAGGCTATACATGCTAAACTGTGAGTGGTTATCCTAATTTTTCTGCTTACATTCTCTTGCTTAGAACTCTTGACTTCTAAATGAGCCACTGTCCTACAACTTCATAATGTTTGTCTGAGTTGTTATTTTCCTTTTGTTGTTGTTATTAGGTGCTGTCAAGTCATCTACACTCATTGGAACCCTAGATCTCAATAGAACAATAGATGTGAATCTTGCTCCATCCTGCACTTTCCTCATGATCTCTGTCATTCTAAAGCCCATTGTTGTAGTCATGGCGTCAATCTCTCTTGTTGAAGATCTTCCTCTTTCTGACCCTACTTTTCTCAACATGATGTCTTTCTCAAAAAAGTTTTCTTCTAAAAATATGCCCTTAAGTAAGTGAAACAAAGTTTCACCACCCTTGTCTCTAAATAACACTCTGGTTGCATTTCTGCAAACCAGACTTAATTGTTCTTTTGGCAGTCCATGGGATATTCAATATCCTTTACCAACACCATAATTCAAAGTAATAAGTTCTTTTTTCCTTCTTCCTTATCATTGTACAACTTTCAGATGCATAGCAAGCAAGTAAAAATATCATAGCTTGTATCAAACACATCTTAGTCTTTGACTTCATTGTTCTTTAGCATTTTAAAGAGATTTTTTACAACATATTTTCCTAGTGCAACATACTTTTTTTTATCATGGATTTTGATGGTAGATTTGAGTAAAATGAAAAAGCAGCAAGTTCAGTCTTCCCATTTACTTGTGCATTATTGGGGGTTTCTGGTCTATAAGGATTTATAATCCACAGGCTGCACCTCTCTGGCCATGTAAATCCAGCAGAAACTTCAGAACAGAAAGATGGTCTAGCCCATTCTATTCAATTTCCTGACTGAGAAACTCAGTAAAAATTCAGCTACGAGTCAGTTACAACTTAATAGCAATGACAGTGTGTACATTATTAACATAAGATGTGACAACACTATGAGACTCTCCACCAGTAAAAGGAGAGATCTTTTCTGAGTATATTCACTCACTTATCCCCAGAAAATTGTTGGTAAATGATGATTATATGAATACTCAACATATTTGATAAATAATAGATATCCCCTAACCTCCTAACTATGTAGTGAATTTCTGATATCGTCCAAATCCACATTATTAGAGATTATAAGTGACTCAAAGATGATTACATAATTTCTTTATTCATATATCCAAGGAGATTTTAATTGCACCATCTTATATGTGTAATTCAATGCTAATTATGTTAAGTGATGTCATTATTTAACAGAATTGGCCCTATTCTCACTATATTTAACATTTATTGAGGAAAAAATAATTACCCGCAATATATTTAATCAGGGATCTCTAGTGGCCTAGTTGTAAGAAACTGTACTGATATCTCAAAGGTACACGGTTCAAATCCTCCAGCTGCTCAGAGGGAAGGACAGACAACCTGCTCGCATGCAATTAACTGCCTCTGAAAACCCACTGGGGGGTCAGCTATTGGTTGGTTCTGAGCCTCTGAAAACCCACTGGGGGGTCAGCTATTGGTTGGTTCTGACTCGATGGTACTGAACAACAACAACAATCTTGAAAAAGATTAGTAATATTTTCATTTTTCACTACTATTCTCACCATCAATTGAATTGTGTCCTCTCCAAAACGAGTATCAACTTGACTAGGTCATGATCCTCGGTATTGTGTGATACCATGACTTTCATTTTGTTATCTGATATAATTGCTGTTGTTAAGTGGCATCAAGTCATCTGTGACCCTATGCACAACAGCTTTGAACCCTACCTTATCCTGTGCCAGTCTCACTGTCCCCAACACCTCTATCCCCATTACCTCAGTTGCTATGTCAATCCTTCTCATCCAGGATTTTTCTCTCCTTTGTTGTCCTTCCTTTCAAGCATGATTTTACTCTCCAAGGACTGATCTCTCCTTGCAACATGGTCAAAGTATGTGACACAGACTTCAAAATCTTTACCTCCAAGGAGTAATTTGGTTTCATCCTTCCCAGGACAGACATGTTTGTTCTCTTGGAAGTCCATAACATATTCAATACTCTTCTCCAACACCACAACTACAAGGTGTCAATTTTTCTTTTGTCATCCTTTGTAATTGTCCAGTTCTCTGATGCATAGTAAGTAATTGTGAAGAACATGGCCCGGATCTGGCACACCTTAGTTTCTAGACTGATACAGTTGCTCTTTAGCATTCTGGACACGATCTTGACAAAAGATTTTCCTAATGTAATTCATCTTTTGATTTCCTGATTGCTAATGCCAAAATTGTGGAACCAAGTAAGCTGAAATTGTTAACAATATCAATCTCTTTCCCATCTATCCTGGTGCTATCGATTAGCCAAGTGGTCAGAATCTCTGTTTTCTTGATATTAAGCTTCATTCCATATTGAAGAGTTCAGCCCTTGACCTTCTACTGCAAACACTTCAAGTCCTCCTTATAATGCACGTTGTTGATGAGTTTTCCTCCAATTCTGATGCCACATTCCTTCTCATAAAGTCCAGCCATCCAAATAATCTGTTCCACATATAGACTGAAAATATATGGGGACAGGATACATCCTTGATGCACTCTTTTGCTCATTTTGAACCATGTAGTATTTCCTTGTTCTGTTCTTATGACTAGTTCAAATATAGATTTCAAGGAAGTATAATCAAATGTTCTGGGATTCCCATTCTTCTCAAGCTTAACCACAATTTCCCATCTATGTACAGAAAATTCCAGTAATTATAAATTAAATACACATGATTGTTGTTGTTTCCAAATATTTTTTAATAAGAACCAAATCATAACTGACCTCCCAGCAGGTTTTCAGAGGCTGTCAATCATATAGGAAGAGTGTGATATCAATAGTTTATTCTTCAAAATAACTATCTTAGCCATCAACTTTTAATTTTACCATATGAGTCGAAATAGGGTATGTATAAAGTAACCATTATGAGATTGGTCAGTTTTCCCCACCCTCTTAGTTAAATGGGCCAATTTGGCAGCATATATTGGGATCTCATTACTAGCAAGGAAGAGACAGTAGGGAGTGCAGTACAAGCCCTTGGGGGCCTAAAATTCCTGTGCCAGCAAATCAGAGCTCTAAGGAGAGCAGCATCAGCCTTGGCAGAAAACCAGTAACCAACACAAGAGAGAGCTGACTTGGGACTGCTGCCCCATGGAATCAGAGCCAGGAATCTTTTTCCAAGCTTGCTGGAGGACTGAGGGTAGATGCTATAATTGGCAAGATTAAGGCAATTTTGTAACATTAACTTAAGGCACTAAGGCTGACTGTTTAAGGGCCTGCAAGTACACTTGAGAAACTGTTATTAGGAAAACTAATAAGTTATAACCAAGTTGGCAGCAGTATAGATTTCCTCAGTCCAAAATTTCCACTTGAGAACTGTACGCTTGAGAAGTGGTCTGTACTGAGAGTTTTAAAATCTGTTGCCAAATTGAATTTTAACCTGTTAACTTTCCTAATAAACTATATAATTGCGAGTATAATCCTACGAAATCTGGGAGTTCATTGCAATGGATTTTGAGCCCAATAGAGCCATGAGATTGGTCTGGAATTAGTAAAAGTAGATGCAGAATGGGAAACCATGTTGACTGTATAGTGATCACTTTTGTCCTATAGATGTAATTTAGGGGAGGGTTTGCCTTTCTAAAGTTAATTGGAGATTAGCTCAGGTCATCTCCATGCTACTATTATTTCTTTTACAAGGTTGTTGTTGTGTATCATGGAGTTAGAAAAAAAACCAAAGCTGATTCTCCAGCAAATTTTCCAAACCAGTATACTGCATGGGAGGAAACTGCCTGGGTTTCTTCCATGGAGCAGCCAATTGACTCAAACAGTCTTTCTTTTGGATTGGTAGCACAACTCCTTACTGCTAGACCACCAGAGCTCCCTAAGGAAGGATTGTTGTTGTTTGTTGTTGTGTACAATCACATAGAAATCAACACATAGCTGATCCTCTAGCCAATTTTCAGAGGCAAAAAATTTCATAGGATTTGCATCTCTCTTATTGCCAATGATTTGGAGCATTTCTTCATGTGTATGTTGTTGGTGAGATTGTAAAATGGTACAATCATTCTGGAAGGCAGTTTGGTGCTACTTCAAAAAGCTGAACATAGAAATTACATATGACCCAGCTATTCCACTACTTGGAATATGCCGTGAGAATATTAGAACTGAGGCACAAACTGAGATTTGTACACCAATGTTCATAAAGCATTATTCACCATTACAAGAACATGGAAATAACTCAGATGTCCAACCACAAGCAAATGCATTGAGAAATTATGATACAGTCACACAATGGAATACTATGCATCACACAGGAGCAATGATTTTGTAAATTATTACATATCTTGGGAGATACTGGAGAGCTGAGTGAACTGACTCAGTCCCACAAGGATAAATATTGTATAAAACCATTATTGTTGAATGAGTATAAGGATCCAAGAGGGGTGGGAGAGGCTGGAAGCAGAGGGTTGTGGATGTGCATGGGGTGGGAGGATTAATCTTCAGGTTGTACAATTTGACTGGTAGGGGGTGAGGAAAATTTGAAGAATTTGTTCAAATCTATATTAGAATTTTGTAAATCAACTAGTTGTTACTGTTAAGTGCCGTTAAGTAGTAGACAACTCATAGCGACCTTATGTCTGAAAGATCTGAACACTTGTATAACTTTCATCGTTACTCAAAGTTCATAGAGTTTCCAGAGGCAAGCTATTTCAGAGGCAAGTTATTTTGGAAGTGCATCCCTCTCCTGCTTCCAAGCTTATTTTAATCGGGAAGTTCCACCAAACTCAGTCCACCATGGGTAAACTAGTAAACTAGTAGAAAACAAAACAACAAAAAAACATAAAAATCACAAGAAAAGAGTGCTCATCTTTCCCCTGCGGAGCAGCTGTTAAATTCAAACCCTGGTTGTTGTGTTGTTTTTGTTTGTTTGTTTTTTGGGGGGGGCGGTTGTTTTTGGATTGGCAGTAAAATACCTTACTACTAAGCCACCAGAACTTCCTAAGTGAGGACTGTTTTTATTGTTAGGTGTCATCAAGTTGAATATGATTCGTAGCGACTTGAACAGATCCTATCCTGTGCCATCTTCACAATTCCTGATATACTTGAACTCATCATGAAAATCACCGTGTCAATCCATCTGGTTAATGGTCTCTTCCGTTGACCTCAACCCTTCCAAACATGATATCCCTCTCTAAGGAACAGCTTTTTCTAGCAATATGACCAAAGTAAACGAGACGAATCTTTATCATATTTGCCTCCAAAGAACAATCTAGCTGTGTCTTCTCCAAAACCTATCTGTTTGATTTTTTTGCAGTCTTTGGGATATTCAATACTCTTCTTCAATACCACAGCTCAAAGGCATCCATTCTTCTGTCATCCTTATTCACTGCAGAATTAGTGTGGGGTATATGCAGAGTTGTAGCCTTATAAGAGATTGTAATTCAAATCAAAACCGTTCTCAAATCATATCCTTACTTAAGGTACTCTACTTAGAAAGTATCATCCTACTTGAGCCATATATTTTATCTTCTAAGAATACAATAGCGACAAATGAGAAAATGAAATGAAAAATAAACTGCTTCAGTAACATCCAGAAAGAAGAGCAGAGGTGTACTTTCGACTCAAAGTCACTCCACTGACAATCTCCTAAAACCAGGGTAAATTGGGTAATAAAACATAAAGATATCTCTAAAGGACACCAGTACCATAGATGCTGGAAGGTGACAAAGTTCCTCCTCCAGAAATAATTAAGAAAGTCTTCTTCTAGAGCTGATCCCTTGAACTCAAAATTTCTAACCTCCTAAAATATGAACTCCTAAGGAAGCTTTTATTCAGAAAACACAACCTTACTTGTTAAAAGTGAGGAAGACTTGAAGAACCTGTTGCAGAAGATCAAGAAACGCAGGCTTCAGTATAGATTGCATCTCCATGTCTAGAAAACAAAGATTATTACCACTATATTGATGGACTATATTGATTTATCATCAACCTGCCTTATGCGGATGACACAACCCTGCTTGCTGAAACTGAAGAGGACCTGAAGTGCCTGCTGCAGAGTGTCAAGGACTGCAGCCTCCGATATGGATTGAGGCTCAATGTCAAGAAGACAAAGATTCTCACCACTGGACCAATTGGCAGCATCAGGATGGATGGTGAAGAGATT
>NW_006399845.1:3669995-3671561 GCF_000299155.1 Elephantulus edwardii | reverse complement strand
AACAACAACAACAACAACAAATTGATGGACAGCATCAGGATGGATGGATGGAGGGACGGAGGGAGGAATGGATGGATAGACAATGGATGGATGGAGGGATGGATGGATAGGAGACTGAAACTGTCAACAGATTCACCTTACTTGAATCCACAAATAACAGTGTTGGTGCCAGAAGACAGAAAATAAGAAGACACATTGCACTGGGAAAGTGCAGTCAGGGACCTCTCCAAATTGTTGAGGAATAATGATGTAAGTTTGAAGACTAAGGTGCATCTGATTCAGGCCCTAGTCTTTCCAATTACTTGCTATGCATCTGAGAGCTGGACAATGAATAAGTATGACAGTAAAAGAATTGACACCTTTTACTGCTATTGGAGAAGATTACTGAACATCTCATGACATTTTGGAGGCAAGAATGATGAGATTTCATCTCACATATTTTGGGCATGTTGTTAGGATGGGCTATTAATTGACGAAAGACATGATGCTGGGAAGGGTGGAGGGTTGGTGAAGGAGAGGACGACCCTTAACCAGGTGAATTGACACAGTGACTGTGGCAATGAGCTCTTATGTGTCAGGAAGTGCAAGGATGGCACACGATAGAACAGGGTTCAGATCATTTGTTCAATAGGTGGCTATGAGTTGTACTCAACTTGATGACACCTAACAATAACAACAAGAAGTTCTGGTGGCCTAGTGGTAAGAAGCTGTGCTACAAAACTATGTGATCTGAATCTACCAGGTGTTGCACAGGATAAATATAGCTATAAATATGAGCAATCTCCTCCCATGTGATTCACTGCCCCTGAAAACTGGCTGGAGGGTTCACTGTGAGTGGGTTCCATATCAATGTCATATGATAACAAACTGTGAGATAATAAGTTGTTGTTTGCTAAAACTATTTACTTGTGGCATTTCTTTCAGACCAGTACTAGATATCTATACATCTTTATATTATGCATTTATTGTTATACGCTATTGAGTCCAAATCGGCTCATAGTGGACCTTCCAGTGGGTTTTCAGAGGCTATAAATCTCATGAAAGGATATTTCCCATCTTGCTTCCCAGAGCTTTTGGTGGCTTGGAACTGCCTGCCCTGGAGTTGGTAATGCAACTCGTTACCACTAGGCCACCAGAGATTCCTTTATATCATGGAATAATCACATATAATGGTTTAATGTCTCAGATTATAAAACTGAAGCTACTATACTCTAGCATTGCGAAATAACCATGCTAATCACTGTGTTTTGTCAATATAACTATAACTTCATGAAATCTTTGTGCCTGGGTGTGGTGGTCAGGAAATTACTAAAGAAGATATCTGTGGGATAAGACATAAGATATTTCTTTTCCATCTGTCTACACACAAAGAAATGTTTGCTCTGAATCTGTTTCAAATCATATTGATCAATGTTGTTGTTGTTATGTACCGTCGAGTCGTTTACGACTCATAGCCACCCTATGCACAAGAGCCCTAAACCCTGCTCTATCCTGCGCCAATCACACTGCCTCTGACACACCAATCCTGCTTACCCCAGTCACCAAATCAATCCATCTCATAGAGGG
>NW_006399845.1:3666389-3668465 GCF_000299155.1 Elephantulus edwardii | reverse complement strand
TGCTTTGGCTTCTCTACGCTCCAGTGAAATCTTCAGAGTCTCTTCTGACATCCATTTTGGTCTTTTCTTCCTCTAGAGAAGTACTGAAATTAAAATGTTTCCAGATATTACCTTTTGTGGATATTAAAAGATCTCATCTTCTTAGAAATTTTAGATTGGGAGATACATATTTCCACATAAGTACTGAGCACTAAGCACTAAGCACTAAGTACACTTGCAGCTGTTATGGGTCATTACGTTGGCTATGACTCATATCAGTTCTATGAACAACAGATCTGAACCTTGCCCTGTGCTACACCATCCTCATGACCTTGGCCTTTCTCAAGACCATCACTTCAGTCATGGTATTTATTTCATCTTATGAATTCTCTTTTTCAATGATGACACTTTTTTTCATCATGATGTCTTTTTCCAAGACCTGACACATCCTGACAACATGCCCAAAGTATACAAGCCCCACAAGACTTGTTTCTAAGAAGCACATTCATTGAACTTCTTTCAAAATAGATAACTGCTTATCAAAGTGTATGGATCACCAAGTGATTAGTAAATATCGGCTATGACCATCACTGTAACATTTTCAATGTTGTTGTTGTTGTTATGTGCCGTCGAGTCGCCTGCGACATTTTTAATACTCAGTGAATATTTATAAATAGCATAAACAACATGATTGTGAGTAGAGTCCAGTGGGTAAAATTATAAAAATGTTATTGATATTCGCAATCTATGTCTCACCTTCACACAGGAATTGCATGTTTAAGTTATAAATTCTATTAAAACAAAATATAATTAATGATGTAACAGGACATCTACAACTTGCAACAAATTATAAACTATTTAAAAGTATCTAAGAAGAACAACTTCTAATTAGTAAGTGGAATTCCCCTCACTTAACCTACCTCCTAAAACTATACTTTTCAATTCCTGCATTAAAATTCAACTATTGTTAAGTAAAATACTGTCTTAGTAGTTTATACGGGCAACAAAATTCCCATCAAAATACAAAGTGAGAGTCTTGTCTTCGAAGAACTTGCACATGATCAAAAAGCATGGGTTCCATATTCACACAGAACTACTTTCAAATTCTGGCTTCATTGTATCCTAGTTGAATATGAAAAATTTATTTAACAAATATAAGCCTCAATTTTCTTGACTATAGAACAGGATACTACATTATTAATTCACAAATTATTATGAGTGTAATCTATGCATTGAACATTGTTGTGTCTTACTCACTAGGCTACTTTTTGTTTTTGTTGTTATATGCTATTGAGTAATATATGACTCAAAGTGACTGACCCAAGGAACAATGACTCTGAGCCTTGCCCTATCATGAGCCAGCCTCACTGTCTCTGACACATTTGATCCCATTGCCACAGTAACTGTATCAATTCATCTCATTCACAGTCTTCTTCCCCTGTGCTGACCATCTACCCTTCAAATTATGATGTTCTTGATGTTCTTCTTCAAGAATTGGTCCCTCCTAGCAATGTGCAAAAGTATGTGAGAAAGAGCTTCAAAATCCTTCCTTCAAGGAGCGACCTGGTTTCATCTTCTGCAGGACAGATCTGTTTTTCTATCAGTCCATGGCATGTTCAGTATTGTTCTCTAGTGCCACAGCTCAAATCTTTTCCTGTCATCCTTATGTCCAGCTCACAAAGGGGTAGGAAACAATTGAGAAGACTATGTCTTGTATTAGGTACATTTTCATTTATAGCTTTATATTGTTCTTTAGCACTCTGGAATGACCTTGATAGCAGATTTTTCCATTGTGAATTGTCTTTCGATCCCCTAATTATTGGCACCAAGGATGTTGATTATGAATCTCAGCAAGATGAAATTGCTAGCAACCTCAATCTATTCTCCATCTATATAATGATGCTAGCTATTGGTCTAGTGGTGAGGATCTTTGTTTCCTTGATGTTGATATACAATACATTTTGAAGGCTACAGTACTTGCTTGACCTTTAACAGTAAATTCTTCAAGTTCTCCTTATATTGAATGGGAAGTGACTTTTATAATATAGTAAGCACAATTAGTATCTAACAGACATCAATTATTATAATTAAAATACA
>NW_006399845.1:3593553-3665604 GCF_000299155.1 Elephantulus edwardii | reverse complement strand
GCGGGGAGAAGGGTGCAACAATGAATGAATGGAATCCCAAAATCTCTGTAGATGTTCATTGAAATGAAAAATAAACAACCTAAATGTAAAAAAAAAAAAAGAATCTAAAGACCCACAAATGGTTGTATTCCCAAGCTATATTAATATTACCATTCAGAACTCCAACACATATTGCTTTTTGTGTACACATAAATTCAATATAAGGTCTTTTCCATTATTTTTGTTGAAGGAAGAAAAAAAAGAGAGAGAGAGAGCCTAGGCTTGGCGTATAGCCACAATGGGCTGGGGAGACTGTCTTGTGTGTTCTCAGAAAAGGATACTAAGATATTGCATAGTTGGGATAATTTGTTCCTCAATCCTTTCCTCAGTGGACTCTTGGGTGTTGTAAAAGGAGTGTGGTCATTGTGGGGTTGGCAACATGAGACCTTCTCTAGCTCCACAAGGTAAAAAAATACTCATCAGCAACATCACCAGCACAAAATCAATCCCTATGAAGTCAGACATATTCCCATGCTTAAGCATCTACTTCTATCTATTCTAAAACCTGTTGTCGTTGTTGTTATTGTTGCTGTGTAACATCCAGTCAGACCTGATCCATAGCTCCGGCAGGTTTTCAGAGGCAGTTAATCACATGAGATGCCCATCCTTCTCCAGCAGAGAGGCTGTGTGCTGTTGGCATTGCATCACAATTTGTTGCCACTAGGCCAAACTACTACCCCTCAAGATGTTAAGTTTTCTAAACCACTGCAGTGTCAACACAGAAAGCACAGACAATACTCATAATTATTATTGCTGTTGTTATGTGCCATCATTCACCTGCAACCCATAATGACCCTATGGACAGCAGCTCTGAACACTGCCCTGTCCTGAGCCAGTCTCACGAGTTCCAACACACTAACCCCCGTTGCCCCAGTTATTGTATCAATTGCTCTCATCCAGGGTGTTCCTTTCCTGTGCTGCCCTTCCACCCTTCTAAGCATTATGTTCTTCTCCAAGGATCTCTCTCCTGGCCACATACCCAAAGCATGTGAGATGGAGATTCAAAATCGTAGCCTCCAAGGACGAACTTGGTTTCAACCTCTCCAAGATGACTATTTGTTTTCTTGGCAGTTCATGGTATATTCAAGACTTTTCTCCAGCATCACAACTCAAAAGTATTAATTCTTCTTCTGTCATCTTTAATCATTGTCTGACTCTTTGAAGCATAACAAGTAATTGTGAAGACCATTGCCTGGTTCGGGTTCCCCTTAGTCTTTAGACTATCATTGTTGCTCTTCAGCACTCTGGAGAAGTTCCTGAGAATAGATTTTCCCAATGCAATTCGTCTTTTGAATCCTGACTGCTGGTATTAAGAGTGTGGATTGTGGAGTCTAGCAAGTTGTCATTGTTAACAACTTGAATCTTTTCTCTATCTATCATGGTGCTGCCAATTGGCCCAGTGGTAAGAATCTTTGTCTTCTTGATGTTGAGCTTCAATTCATATCGAAGAGTACAGTCCTTGACCTTCTGCAGCAAGCACTTCAGGTCTTCTTGAGTTTGAGAAAGCAAGGTTATGTCATCTGCATAATGTAGGTTGTTGATGAGTCTTCCTCCAATCTTGATGCCACATTTCTCCTCATAAATCCCTGCTTCCTGAGTGATCTGTTCTGCATATAAATTGAAAAGTTATGGAGACAGGATGCATCAGTTACAATTCAAGTCAAGAAAACTTATAACACAATTTAGTAAAAACAATTTTTTTAGTGTTTTAAATGAGAAGAAATGGAGTGTGGTCATAAGCAAGCCTCCCTCTAAACTTCTGGCTTGTGGCTGGACCTGTATTACAAAACTTCTTTAGTTCTGCCATGTATATGTGCTACTTTCTCTCCATTCCAATAGAAAGTCTTGACTGAAGCCACTGAGATGTGGTTCCCTGGGACAGTTCCTCTGTCTATGGTTCTCTGCCACTTTTGTTGCTGACTTGATTAGAATTTCTGGTCCCAAAGGACATGCTGCATTCTTTGTTATTTATTATAGTGAGATTTTAATTTTGTATTTGAACAAGTTCAAATTAAACCTGTCAGGAGGGCAAAACTGGCCAATGTTTCTGTCCTCATTAGTATTCTACACATGTTATTTGCATGATCCCTCTCAAAAAGTACTATTTCTCTTATTCACACTATTAACATGCTATCCAATTTCTATAGTGTGTCCTAAACATGCCACATTTGAATAATCTTGGCCACTCATGTGATTAAAGTCAATGGCAAGAAAATCTCTACAAATTCACTACAGCATATGTCCATATTAAAAGCATCATGGATAAAAATAAAGAATCTGTTGGTTCATAAAAAAATGATATGGAAATAAAACACATTTGCAAGAACGTTCTGTCTTTCATGCTAGCTTCAGTTATTTTATAGTTGTCAAGAGGTCTTAGAGGTAGCTAGGGGAGGTTAACCCTTGAAAAGGGACATCATTTCTTGGAAAGGTAGAGAGTTGAAAGGTAAAAGAGAGGAAGATCCTTAACAAGATGGTTTGACACACTGACTGCAGCAATAGGCTCGAGTGTGTCAGAGATGACGAAGATAGCATAAGATATGACAGGGTTCAGGTCTATTGCTTATAGGATCATTATGACTCGTACTCTTATCAATGACACCTAACATGACCGCTACCACCAACAGAAATCTTGGTTGGAAAAGTACTGGGAAAGGGGCCTTTATTATTTAACAATGTCTACTGCTGGCATTAGAGGTAGAACTAGCTGAACATCTACCATGATTTTTATTATTCTTGCCTTAAGTGAATATATATCTATATAGATATTGATATCTAAATAGATATCTGTATCTATGTCTATATCTATATCTATATCTATATCTATATCTATATCTATATCTGTATCTGTATCTGTATCTGTATCTATCTCTATCTCTATCTCTATCTATGGCATCTATAGCAACTATATCTGTATCTATATCTATATCTGTATCTATATCTGTATCTATATCATCTATCTCTATCATCTCTATCTCTGTCTCTATAATCTATATCCTTTATATCATCTATATCATCTATGTCTATATAGTTCATTTTTATGAAGTTATTATTTCAACTGATTCTACTATGAGAAGATAAACTCCCCAAAGTAAAAATAACAGTACAGAAAGTTTTTAACACCTATGTAAAAACTTCATGCTTGAAAAGGTGGAGGGTCAATGAAAAAGAGGAAAACTCAACAAAATGGATTGACACAGTGACTGAAGCAATGGGCTCACATGTATCAGAAATGTTGAGGATGACACAGGAAAGAACGGGGTTCAGATCTGTTGTTCATTGAGTGGCTATGAGTCACACTCAACTCAATGGCACTTAACAACAATAATAACAATATTTTAAATTTTGCAAATGCTCTTTCATTTTTATTCTCCAACTGTCTGTTCTGTTAAGTTTTAAACTGGATCTTAGGTATTGTATCATTTACTAGTAAATATTTAGGATATATCTGTAGCTGATACAGTTATTTTGGCATATTACCGTGCCATTGTTACTACTAGAAATAATAATCATTCCTTAAGGCTATCAATTCATATCAAAATTTCTCTAAGTACTTCAAAGATGTCTGCAATGCTAATTATTTTTTATGAAAATATAAAATAAAAGTAGATGTATAAATTCAGGTGTAATGTATTCTTAGTCTGTTTTATCTGGTAAATTGTCATTCTGGTTTAATGTCACTGATTTGTTCGGTAAATTGGGTCACTTGTCATGTCAAATGTTCAACACTACATAGACTGTTTCCTCATGAATTGGTTTATCTTATTTTTCTTTTCCTCATTAGTTCAAAGGTATGCAGGTGAATGAGCTTAATTAGATTCAGGATATATTCACTTGTGAGATTATCTGTGTTTAATTTTTAAACTTCAGACATTTGTTTTATATATTTATTTAGATATTTCCTATTTTGAATAATGTGCCATGAAGCATATCACTCTAAATTTTAACTATTAACAATTTTATATGCTAAATAAGAAATATTAATTTATTTGAAAGCATATAAGAGAAATTAATTTGCACAAGAATAAGTGAAATATATTAGGTGTAATTCATATTTTCTTTTTTTAATTGTTTTCTTCTCTACATCCTTCTCTACCTGACAAGTTTTCAATAAATAGCTGAGAATTGAGATAATCATTCCATAAACAACAGAGCTACAGAAGATGGACGCTTAAAGGTCAACATATACGTTTTCTACATTTTTTCCCTTTTCTTCTCCATGCATGCATGAGATAAGGCTCCAAATAATTCAAAATCTAGAAGCTTGAATCTGTAAAAAATTCAGCAGTTACTTTGTACAAAAAGATCTTTTGGTTCAAGCCTCATTAATTCACAAGGTATTAGTAAATACACTTGCTTTTTTTAATAACATCACTAAAAGACTTTATGTTAGAATTACAAAACACACAGCAGAATTAGGGTCTATGTTCTTGGCCTAATGGAAATCCAAAATAAAGATTATCTAATAAAGCCTAATACCAAGCTGCTAAGTGATATGTATGTTTCAGCGTAATTTATTTCATGGTGGGGACAAAATTCCATACTATGGAGATGAACACAACTATTCAAAATTCAGTGTATTTACAATTTGGTCACTCGCCTCTTATTCCTTCACAAAATAGGATCACACAGCCTTTCAAGACTAGTCTCAGACACAGATAAAATGATATTCCACCCATATTACCATAAGGACCTCCGCAAAGGACCATTTCTCAAAATTACCCTTCTGGTCCTACTAGTATCTTCTACTCTAACTTACTAGAAAAGCCCAGGCAACTACAGCTAACCTCCTAAATACTCCTCCTAATACTAAGCTTTAATGATATTTTCTATTTGCATACACAATCATAAGTAAACAAAACTCAATCTCCAATAAACTAAGCAGCATATTAATCATAATCTACTCCATCTTTATCCTAGTAATTTTCTTCCAAGATGTATTGAGAAAATCAGCTGTTAAGGACCTTTTCAAGGTGCTAACAAGCAATGATGTCATATTTAAACTAAAAAGCACCTGATTCAAACAATGATTTGTTTGGTTTGACTATTTCCCCCCTAGATGTAACATCAAGATTGGAGGAAAACATTGCTTGCTGAAACTGAATAGGACGAAAAGTGCTTGCTGCAGAAGGTCAAGAACTGCAGCCCTCAATATAAATTAAAAGCCCAACATCAAGGAAACAAAGATTCTCACCACTAGGCTGATTGGTAGAATTATGGTAGATAGTGAGGAAATTGAGATTCATAACAGCTTTAGTTTGCTTGACCCCACAATGGGGGTAGGTGTGTCAGAGATGATGAAGTTGGCTCAAGATAAGGCAGATTTCAGGGCTGTTGTACATAGGGTCACTATGGGCTGCAAGCAACTTGATGGCACATGACAACGACAACAACAACAATAACAAATAAATGAATGACCGTAGGTGAAATTTATTGACACAGTAACTTGGATAAAGGGAGTAGGCGTGTCAGAAACATTGAGATTGGCTCAAGATATGGCAGGGTGCAGAGCTAAAGTTATCTATATGCATAGATAAAGTTGCTATGTGTCAGAGTCAACTGGATGGCACATAGCAACAACAATCAATGATTCTCTTTACTGAAAGTTCAAAATGATATAAATATCATGAATATAACTAACATAATTAATAAATTAATATCTATAACTTTGTTGCCAATACGTGTAAATACAGTAAAATACAAATTAATGCATGGAAACAATGAGCAAAATTAGGGTAGTGGTTCTACTTGCATGGGGATGGAAGATATGTTTTTAAGGGTTGTTGTTTTTTGGGTTTTTTTTCAGTTGCTTCTTATACATTTGAAAATTGCACAATGAATAAGGATGACAGGAGAATTGAAGCCTGTGAATTGTGCTGTTGGAGAATGGTACTGAGTGTTTCATGTGTTACCAAAAAAACAGGCAAGTCTATCTTGGAGGGAGTACAACCTGAGTGCTCCTTAGCTGTAAGAATGGCATATGAATATCCTCTCACGTATATCTTGAGCATGTTTTCAAGAGGGACCAGTGTTGGAAAAAGATATTATTCTAGACAGCAAAAACTCAGAAAGATAGATAAAGACCCTCTACTAGATGGTTTGGGACAATGACTGTAACAATGAACTTGAGCATTTTAGAGGTCTTAAGACGGCTCAGGGCAGTGCAAGTTTCTGAAATGTTGCTTGTAGGGTCCATGTGAATCAAAGTCGAGTCAATAGCATGTAATAGTAACAACATATACATCCAAGCAGCAAAATTTAATATTCTGACCTATCAGTCATAATTGTTCTGAGTCTCGCTAGCTAACATAATTACATTAACATGAATTGGCGAATAGCCAGTTGACTATCCATATATTGATCAACAGGATTCAATCAATACACCAGGTAGAATCTAGTCCTACTTGCTTTTTTCAGCCTAATTTAAAATTGTCTACTAAAATGAAGAGCCCTGGAAGTATTTTATTTTCTTGGTTTTTGTAAACCATAAACAGAAATTAATTTTCTCTAGAATATCAGTAAGATCTGGAGGCCTAGTGGTAAAGAATTGGCTGCCAACCCAAAGGCCTGCAGTTCAAATCCACAAGTTGCACTACAGGGTGTGGTGTGGGTAGGGGAAGTACAGTGATCTTTACTGCCACTGAAGACCTGGAGAGCTATGAGTTGAAACTGACTTGATGGTACACAACAACAACAAGACGTCAGGAAGGAAGCCTTTTGCTACTCTATCAACACTCAAAGCTAATTAAACTGTATCATGACCACATGTCTAATTAATTTAATAATTGTATATCATTATATTTGGGAGGTTGTGTGTGTATGTGTATTTTTAATCATTGTTGTTTTTATGTACCCTTGAGTCATAACCAACTCATAGTGGGTTTTCAAAGGTACTATATCACACTAGAAGAGATTGCCCATCTTTTTCCTGTAGATAAGCTGGTGCATTAAAACTGCCTGCACTTGGGTTGGAAGTACAGCTACGAACCTACCGATATATGTTATTGTATATTATTCATATTAAACATAACATAATATGTTTCATCATACATTTCATTATCTACGATATGCTTATACACTGTTGGTTTTTTGTTGTAATGTGCCGTCAATTCTCCTGTGACTCATAGAGACCTTATGTAAATCAGCCCTCAACTCTGCTCTATCCAGTGCCAATCTCACTGTCTCTCACACATCTATCTCCATTATCCCAGTTACTGAATCAATCCATCTCATCAAGGTCTTTCTTTCCTATGCTGTCCCTCCACCCTCCCAAGTATGAGGGCCCTCTCCAAGGACTGGTAACTTCTTGCAACATGTCCAAAATATATTAGATGGAGCTTCAGAATGCTTGCCTCCAAGAAGCAGCCTGGTTTAACTCTCTCTAGGAAGAACCTGTTCATCTTCTTAGCAGTCCATGGTACCCTCAATACTCTTCTCCAACACCACAGCTCAAAGGCATCAATTCTCTTTCTATCATCCCTAGTCATTGTCCAGATCTCTGATGTGTGGCAAGAGATTGCAAAGAGCATGGTCTGTATCAGGTGCATCTCAGTCTCCAGAGTAATATCATTGCTCTTCAGTACTTTGGAGAGGTCTCTAACTCAGACTTTCCCATCACAATACATCTTTTAATTTCCTGGCTGCTGGTAACAAGAATGTTGATTGTGAAGCCAAGCAAACTAAAGCTGTTAACAATTTTAATCTCTTTACCATCTATCATGATGCTGCCAATTGGCCCAGTGGTGAGAGCTTTGTTTTCTTAATATTGATGCTCAATCCATATAGAAGGCTGTAGTCCTTGACCCTCAACAGCAAGTGTGTCAGGTCCTCCTCAGCTTCAACAAGCAGAGTTGTGTCATCTGCATTAACGCAGATTGTTGATGAGTCTTCCTCCAATCCTGATACCACATTTCTCCTCATAAAGCCCAGCCTCCAGAAAATCTGTTCTGCATATAAATTGAAAAGGTATGGAGATAGGATACATCCCTGGCATACGCCCTTCCCAATTTTGAACCATGCAGGGTTTCCTTGCTCTGTTCTGATGACTGCTTCCAGGTCCAAGTACAGGTTTTTCAATAGCATGATCAAGTATTCTGCGATTTTCATTTTTCTCAGAGTTTTCCAGTTTCTTCTGATTCACACAGACAAACACTTTGCATAAGCAATGTAACACAGATAGACATTCCTCTGGTACTCCCTGCTTTTAGCCAAGATCCATCTAACATTAGCTACAACATGCCTGGTATCATTGACCCCCTCTAAACCCAGCCTGCACTTCTGGCGCTTCTCTGTTATTATGCTATTCCATTGGGTTTTGAATACTTTTCAGCAGAATCTTGCTTGCATGTGATATTAATGATATTGTTCAATAATTTCCACATTCTGTTGAATCACCTTTCTTTTGAATGGGAACATATGCTAAGATATTTTTATTTAGGACTAATTAGCTAAACAATAACGAATAACTGACTTCAAATGACAACATGATTACCCTGTTGTTATTGTTATGTGCCATTGAGTCACATGTAACTCATAGTGACCCTATCTATGTACAGCAGCTCTGAATCCTCCTCTTTCTTATGCCAACCTTATTGTCTCTGACACACCCATGTTCATTACTTCAGTCACTGAATCAGTCTATCGCCTCCTCTCTTGTGCTGTCCCTCTACCCTTCCAACCATGATGCCCTTCTCCAAGGACTGGTCTGTCTTTGCAACATGCCCATGTTATGTCAGACAGAGTTTCAGAATCCTTGCCTCCAAGAAGCAGTCTGACTTCACCCTCTTCAGGACAGATCTTTTTGTTATCCTAGCAGTCCATGGTATATTCAACACTCGTCCCCAGTACCACAGCTCAAAGATATCAATTCTCTCTCTATCGCCCCTCGTCATTATCCAGCTTTCTGATGCATAGCAGGTAAATGTGAAGACTATGGCCTGTATCAGTCACACCTTAGTCTCCAGACTGACATTACTGCTCTTCAGTACTCTGGAGAAGTCTCTGGTAGATTTTCAAATGCAATTTTTCTTTTGGTTTCCTGGCTGTTGGTACCAAGAATATTAATTGTGCAGCCAAGCAAATTGAAGCTGTTAACAATCTCAATCTCTTCACTGTCTATCATGATGCTATCAATCTTCCCAATGATGACAATGTTTGTTTTCTTTATGTTGAGCTTCCTTACATATCCTTGTTATTGTTGTTAGGTGCTGTTGAGTCAAGCATGAGTCATAGTGATCCTATGAACAAAAAATCAGAATCCTTTTCAATCCTGTGCCATCCTCATACTTCCTGACACACAATAGCCTATTGCAGCAGTCACCATGTCAAGCCACCTGGCTGAGTCTTTCTCTCCTTTGTTGACCCTCCACTCTTTCCAGCATCATGTCCTTCTCCAAAGTATAACCCCTTGTTCAAACATGCCTAAGTATGTGAATGAAGCTTTATCACTCTTGCCACCAAAGAAAACTCTGGCTGCATCCTCTCCAAGATTTATCTGTTCTCTTGTCCATCCATGGGATGTTCAGTGCTCTTCTCCAACACCAAAGCTCAAAGGAGGTAGTTCTTTTTCTGTCATTCTAATTCATTGTCCAGCTTCCAGATGCATAGTGAGTAATCATAAAGACCATGATCTGAATCTGTTACAACTTTGCCTAACAATGCACTATTGTTTTTATCAAACATATATATATAATTTAGTAATAAAAACCCCTTTATTGGTAGCATCATGAAAGATGGACAAAAGATTATGGTTGTTAACATTTACAGCTTATTCAGATCCACAATCAACACTCTTGGCACCAGCAGTCAGGAAATCAAAAGACAAATTGCACTGGGAAAATCTACTGTCAATGACTTCTCCAGCGTGCTGAAGAGCACTGATGTCAGTCTAGAGAGTAAGTGAGCCTGATCCAATCTATGATCTTCTCAATTACTTTCTATTCATCAGAGAGCTGGACAGTGACTAAGGATGACAGGAGAATTGATGTCTTTGAGTTATGGTGCTGGGGAAGAGACTTGAGCGTACAGTGGACTGCCAAGAGAACAAACAGATCTGTCTTGGAGGCAGTGAAACCAAGTTTCTTCTTTGAGCTTAGGATTTTGAAACTCTATTCACATACTTTGGGCATTTGGCCAGGAGAGACCAGTCCTTGGAGAAGGACAACATGCTCAAAAGGGTGGAGGGACAGTGCAGGAGAGGAAGACATGAGATGAGATAAACTGATAGAGTAACTGGGGCAATAGGCTTAGTTGTATCAGAGTTAGTGAGACAGAGGACAGGGCAGTCTTTAGAGCTGTTGTACATAGGGTCACCACGGGTTGCAGGTGATTTGATGGCACATAACAACAACAACAACAACAACTTATTTCTGTAGAGTTAGAATCAGCTCATAGCTAAACCTCCAGCAGGATTTCAGAGGCTTTAATCAAATAGGAGCAGATTGTTTCTCTTTCTCCCTTGGAGAAGCTGTTGGATTTGAACTTTCTACCTTTGAGTAATCAGTGCCACTGGGCCATGAGAGTTCCAGTATGTTCTAGTACATATTATATTTCTGATTCAAATTTTCATTCTATACAATACATTGGTACTCATCTAAGATTCAGTGTCCAGGATACAATAAAATTTACCACACACTAAAAGATTTTAAAAGTGATTGCACTAAAAATAGTTAATAGAAGAAAATTTACAGAGAACTCAGACTTTGTGATGAGTAAAGCAAAAACTTTAAAAACATAAATTAGTCTATATAAAACTGTGATTAGTTGTTGTTTGTTGTCAAGTCAGAACCAACCCACAGTTGACCCACCAGTCGGTTTTCAGAGGCAGTAAATCACAAAGGAAGAGATTGTACACCCTTCTCCTTCAGAGCCACTGGTGGATTCAAACTGTCTTTGGGATTTGCAGTGCAGTTCTGTATTACTAGGCCAGCAGAGCTATGTTAAATTCTAAAGGTATGAATTTGTTTTTTAAATCCATGCACTATATTAATTGATGATTTTTTTAGAATTATTTATGCAGATGAGAAACTAAGAGAAATTGAACAAATTTTACTGAGTGTGTCTCATGCAAAAGCAGTTGTGGTAGGTGCTTATGATACAGCAGTTAATGATCCAAGTATATTCCCTATATTTGTGGAGTCCACAGCCTGCAATCTTACAAAGGCATAATCTACTGAGGAAATGCTAGAAGAACATTTATAAAAACTTTAATCCATTTTCTTCTACAATGAAATCTTTCAGTAGAGATCTCCTGAAAATAAAAGAAATATCCTGGTTGTCAGTGCATGAAAAATGATAATATCAAATGTATCTTATTGAGAGTTAATTTAAAAACCATTTGAAAAGCATGATATTCTATGGTGAAGTTGGCACTTCCAATTTTGCAGAAAGTCTGTAGTGATAAACTATTAGGGACAGAAAAAAAAAGATCAAATACCTTGGAAAACAGCTGAAAGAGAGCACTATTCACAACAGAGTAATCTCCTCAGAGGACAGATGGGGGCTTAGTTTCCAGGAACATTCAGAGAATCATATTAAGCACAGAAAAATGCATGATGGAGAGTCACTCTTTCTACTACAAAATATTGAATTCCCCATTTTTATCAATGGCCTCAAATTTTAATCAAAATATCAACTAAGTAAGTTGAGGGGTCTCTGGTGTGTTGATTTTTTTTAAATTATTTTTTTCCTCCTAAATTTATTTCCTTCAGCTAATGTAATACTATCTGAACTTTTGTAATTTTTGAGTTGTGATTTTCAAAATGGGAGAAATTGTATTTAGAAGAAAGTTGTGACTATTGACTGATAAAAACAAAAATCTAACTTTATTTAATAATGACTATTTCATATGTGCTACCTGGAGGCTATGGGCAAAATTTTTAATAATCCAAGACACAATCAAAGAAAGTGACCTAAAAGAAGAGGGAATGAAGACAGAGTCATTGTACCAAAAACAATTGGCTGGCATGGAATCATTTCAGGAAGCAGAATTTGGTCATGAACTAATGGTAATTGAAAGAAGTTGTTCATGTTGAACTGAAGGCATTGGGGGAAAAACAAACAAACAAACAAACCAAAAAAACAACAAGGCCCCAAGAACTTATATCAATTGACATGTTCTGAGTCATTAACTGGTATCTGTTGACTGAATATCAATTGACATGTTTCAACAAAGAGCTGCAGCCCTGGACTTGCTCTCCAGATTGTGCAAAAAAAAATCTGGGAGACATTTACCTGGAGAATTGACTGGAAGAGATGCATATTTGTTTCCGTTCCCAAAAAAGATTCGAACAGAATATGAAAATTGTATAACATGTAAGATAAGTCTTTCTGAAGATTATTTTTAAATGGTTAGAAGTACACTGACAGACGACTTCCTGAAATTCAAACTTAATTTAAAGATGCCATCGAACCAGGAATAGCATTGTAGATTTCAGATGGATCCTGGGTGAAAGAATACCAGAAAGATGTCTGTGTCTTATTGAGTATGCAAAGGCATTTTACTATGTACCACAAAAAATTATGACTAACACTGAAAAGAATGGAAATTACAGAACACTTAATTGTGCTCGTACAAAATCTATATCTAGAACCAAAAACAGTTTCCAGAATAAGAAACACTGCGTGGTTTAAAACAAAATAGATACACACAAATGTGTGTCAAGGTTGTGTCCTTTCTCCAAACCTATCCAGTCTTCAAAATCAGTGGAGAAAGTACAATTAATATTGAAAAATGTGTTACCAGGGGGAGAGGAAGATTAAGAAACAATTTACAATCTGTGTTATGCAAATGATACAATCTCTCTTGCTGAAAATAAAGAGAACTTCAAACACTTGCTGCAGAAAATTGAAGATTAAAGTATCCCATTTCATCAAGTTACTTAAAATTGTCGCCACTAGACCAGTAGGCAACATCACGACAGACATAAAAGAAAAGATTGAAGTTGTCAACAATTTCATCTTACTTAGATCTACAATTAATATTCTTGGTAATGGCATTTAAGAAATCAAAAGACATGTTGATCTGGGAAAATCTACTGTCAAGGATCTTTCCAAAGTTTAAAGACTGATGTGCTCCTGACCCATATTATGTTCTTTACAATTAATTGCTAGGCACTTTAAAGTTGGACAATAACTAAGGATGACAGAAGAACCTATGCCTTTCAGCTGTGGTGTTGGAGAAGATTCCCAGCTATCCCATGTACTGCCCAAAGAACACATAGATATGTCTTGGAGAAAACAACCAAAATTCTCTTTACAGACAAAGATGGTGAAACTTTTTCTCACATATCTTATCCATGCTGTCAGGAGATCCAGGCCTTGGAAAAGGTGCTTGGAAATCATAATTAGAAAGGTGGAGGGTCATATAAACAAAAAGATCCTCAACAAGATGGATTTACACAGTAACTCTAACAATGGGCTCACCTATATGAGAGATGATCGGTATACAGCGGAGTTCAGATCTATTATTCACAGGGTCACTATGAGTTGTAGTTAACTTGGCAGGACACAGAACAGCAACAACAATCACCTATGTATCACAGACATTTTAACAAAAACAATATAAGTAGTTTGAACAGTGTAAAGTTTAAATGCAGTTGAAAAAATATATACTTTACATAATGTTATTGCTTGATAAGTTCTACATTGCCTTGTTGTTGTTATGTGCCGTAGAGTCATTTGTGACTCATAGCGACCCTATGTACAACAGCCCTAAACCCTGCTCTATCTGTGCCAATCGCATTGCCTCTGACACACCCATCACGATTACCCCAGTCACTGAATCGATCCACCTTATAGAGGGTCTTCCCCTCCTGCGCTGTCTCTCCACCCTCCCAAGCATGATGTCCCTCTCCAAGGACTTGTCTCTCCTTGCAACATGTCCAAAGTATGTCAGATGAAGCCTCAGAATCCTTGCCTCCAAGGAGTAGCCTGGTTTAACCCTCTCTAGGATGAATCTGTTTGTTTTCTTGGCAGTCCATGGTACATTCAATACTCTTCTCCAGCACCACAGCTCAAAGGCATCAATTCTCCTTCTATCCTCCTTAGTCATTGTCCAACTCTCTGATGCATAACAAGTGATTGCAAAGACCATGGCCTGTATTAGGCACACCTTAGTCTCCAGAGAGACACCGTTGCTCTTGAGTGCTTTTTGAGTGCATTGGCTTGGATCATATTTTTTTGGAATAGGATATGTAGCATCTATTATTGAGAATATCCAGAGTTGCATCTATTTCCTGAAACTCTTCATTTGATATCCTATCAATTCCTGGGGTTGTTTTCTGCCAATATCTTCAGTGAAGCTTGGACTTTTTTCTTCAGTACTATTTTCTCTTTATAAGATACTGTTTTCTGAAATTTTTGAGCTTGCTTTGTGTCCTAGTATATGGTTAATTCTGGAGACTGTATCATGTACATTTGAAAAGAAAGTAGTAAGTTGGATGCAATACACTGACTACATCTATAAGTTTGAGTTGACTAATTGTATGGTTTAGTTCTTCTGCATCTTTTTTGAGTTTCTTTCAGGTTGACTTGACTTTGGGAAGAGTAGGGTATTAAAGTCTCCAGCCACTATTTTCAGCTAATTCTTTTTGTTACAGTAACTCTGTATTCCCTCCATCTTCTTCTGATGCTTCCTGGGTCATTCAACATATAACCCATAGCATCTTTCAATATTGCAATTCAAGGTTAAGTTTGTTTTCCAGTTATGTCATCTTGAGAAATGTAGAACAATTTCTTACCATTTTGGTCTCCAATCCCAGCTCTCTGTGCATTATTATTATCTGCTTTGTCCTCTTGAGCTACCTGTAGGACTCAACAATGAATCTTTTATATCTACCTGTAGACTGGAAGGATATATGATTAATATACAAACATCAGTGGGATTGCTCTATAGTTTCTATAGAAAACATGGAAAAGGAAATTAAGAAAGTAATAGTATTTACAATAGCTAATTTAAAAATTAAATATTTGGCTATAAGCTTAACTAAAGAAACTAAAGACCTTAATAAGGAAAACTATAAGACACTACTGTGAGAAATGATAACAGACTTAACAATGTGAAAAATATTTATTGTTCATGGATAAGAAAATTCAACATGATAAAAATTACAACACTACCAAAAGTTATCTATTTTATTAACACAATCCCAACACAGATACCAAATTAATTTCTTAAAGAGTTAAAACAAGTAATTGGCAAGTTTATTTGGAAAGGACAGAGACCTTAATAAGTACAACACTTATGAAAAACAATAATGGAATGGGATATGTGGCATTTCCTGATCTCAAAACCTACCACAGAGCCATAGTAAGTAAAATAGCCTGGTGTTAGTATAATGAGAGACATATGGACTAATGGAGTAGAACTGAGAACCCAGAAATTAACCTGGGGTTCTCAGAAGGATTGAAAGTCACTGAAAGAGAGAAAGACCCTTATCCAGGTGTATTGACATGGTGACTGCTGCAATATGTTTTTGTGTGTCAGGAAGTGTTAGGATGGAACAGGATAGAACAAGGTGCACATCTTTTGTTCATAAGACAGGCTTCAGAGCTATTGTACATAGGGTCGCTATGAGTCATACTCAATTAGATGGCACCTAACAACAACAAAAATACCTACAAGTGATTGGCATTTGACAAGGAAACAGAACCTATCAGATGGAGAAATGACAACTTCTTCAACAAATGGCTCTAGCAAAACTAGATGCATACCTGAGAAACTGAAGCAGGATCCACTGACTGATACTGAAAAATTTCAGCAAGTATCATATGAGTTCTGGTGGCTTAGTGGTAAGAAACTGTGCTGTAGTGAAAGATGTAAAAACAAAAACCGTATGAAGGAGACAACGGTAATAAGAGGAGGAAGTTGAAGGTCAATCCACAAGTTGCTCCACGGGGGTAGAGGGGTGGGAACGGAACATCTCCTGTGATATTTACTGTTTCTGAAACCTTCTGTTGTTGTTGTTATGTGCCATCAAGTGGTCTGTGATTCATAGTGACCCTATGTACAACAGCTCTGAAACCTGTCCTACCCTGAGCCAGTCTCACTGACTCCGACACACCCAACTCCATTGCCCTAGTTTCTATTTCCATTTCATCTGGGGCCTTCCTGTCCTGTGCTGATCCTCCACCCTTCCAAGCATGATGTCATTCTCTAAGGACTGATTCCTCCTGGTCATTTGCACAAAGCATGTGAGACGAGCTTCAAAATCCTTGCCTCCAAGGAGAAACTTGACTGTACCTTCTCCAAGACACATCTATTTATTCTTTTGGCAGTCTATGGTGTATGTTCAAGACTTTTCTTCAGGACCACAACTCAAAGGCATCAATTCTTCTTCTGTCATCCTTAATCATTGTTCAGCTCTCTGAAGCATAGCAAATATTTTTGAAGTCTGTGGCCTGGATCAGGCTGACCTTAGTTTCTAAACTGACATCATTGCTTCTCAATAATCTGGAGAAGTTCCTGATGGTAGATTTTCCCAATGCAATTTGTCTTCTGATTTTTTGACTGCTGGTACCAAAGGTGTTGAATGTGGAGCCAAGCAAGCTGTAATTGTTAGCAATCTCAATCTCTTCTCCATCCTTCATAGTGCTGCTAATTGGCCTGGTGGTGAGAATCTTTGTCTCCTTGTTGTTGAGCTTCAATCCATATTGAAGATTACAGCCCTTGACCTTCTGAACCAAGTGCTTCAGGTCTTCCTCAGTTTTAGTAAGCAAGATTTTGTCATCTGTATATCTTGGATTGTTGATGAGTCTTCCTTCAATGCTGATGCCACATTCCTCTTCATAAAACAGATGTGTGCCATCTACATGGTCTCTTCAAGGTCTCTGCAATACTCAGTTCATTTTCAAAGCCATTGTATCTTTCCTTCTTGTTGAAAGTTTTCCTCTTTCTTTGATTCACCACCTTTCTCACATGATATCTTTTCCCAAAGACTGGTACCTCCTGGTAACAAATCAAACTTCAAAGATGAAATTGCACCATCCTTTTCTCTACAGAGCACCTTGGTTGCACTTCTTCCAGGGTGGATGTGCTTATTCCTTTTTTGCATTCCACGGAACTTTCTGTATTCTTCTCCAACACCACAATTCAAAGTTTTCAATCTCCTTCTGTCATTTTTATGCACTATCCATTTTTCAGGAATAGGAAACAACTGAAAATACTTGGATCAGGCACACCTTATTATTTAAACTGACTGGGAAATTTTTTAAAATGAAAAATCCTGAACTCTACATATTTGAACTCCAACTTTGAACCAACATTGTAATTGGAATTGTTAATTTTTATTTTCTGGTAACAAATGAGTTTTGTGAGACTTGCTCTTTTGCTGTTGCTCTGTGCCACAGAATGAAACCAGTTTGTAGCTGATCCTCCAGTGAGTTTTCCAAAGCTATGTGTTGCATGGGAGGGGATTGCCCATCTTTCTCCTATGGAACAGTTGTTGGATTGGAATTGCCTGCCTTCAAATTATCAATGTGACTCTTTACTCATGAGGCCACTAGAGCTCTGTCTTGTTTATGCATGAAAAACGTGAACATAATATCTCTGTTAATTTTCTAAAATAAATCTCTACACAATAGCTTTCATAAATGTGTCCCAGTAAATAAACTATAAAAACACATACTGAGTATCAAGAAAGACTGATATTGAGATCATATGTTCTGATTAATTAGTACAAAAACCCACTATTCCACTAATTCCACTATTCCACTAATAGTGGAAGTTACTTTCAAGTGTAAGTAATAGGCTGTCCAAGTAAAGGAGATTTAATTGGAATTTAATACTCTCTTAGGTAATAAAAATTCTGTGTTGCTCAGGATCTTCTAATTTTTCTTATTTCACCGTCCTGAGTGTGCTAACCAGAAAGAAACACTTAAAAACTCTCATGATATCTTTATTTAATCAGGTTAAAGTAACAACAAAGTAGACCAGAATGTACCTCTTTCTTTTTTGTTAAAGTGGAAAATATTTTTCAGCAATTCCTACAACTTTTATTCTGTGTTTCAGCAGACACATCTATGTTACATACCATCACCAAGAAGTAATAGTAGGATCTATGTTATTGGTTAAAAAAGAGTTGTCATTTAATAAGTCATTAAAAGTCAGAAGAATGATGATATCCCTCTAGTCACTGAGGTTCAACTCTATTTTTACCATGTATGAAGTTTTTCATCAGTGACTGATAGCTCCTGACAAGGTATCTAATGTATGTTATCTGAAATTCTGACATTTTTTGCTTGTAAGAAATAGTTTGGCTGTACTTCTTCAAATAAAGACTTGTTCTTTCTTCTAGTAGGGCAATGTCATAGTAAATAGTGTTCCTTGGTAACATAATTTAAATATATCAATTCTTCTTAGAGCTTCCTTTCAATTTTTTTTTTCATTTACCATGGTGTTGCTTATTGATTCAGTTGGGGGGAGTTGTGGGGTGTGTGTGTGTATGTGTGTGTGTGTGTGTGTGTGTGTTGAGAAGTAGGCCATACTAAAGGACTTCTATTATCAAATACTTCAATTTTTCTTTGTTTTCGGCAAGTGAGCTTGTGTCACGTTCATTTTCCAGACTGTTAATAACTCTTACTCTTCCATTGTTGATGCCAAATTATTCTTCATGAAGCTTAGCTCCTCTGATTATTTATTCAACAGTTTAAATAAGAATATTGTTGTTGTTGTTGTTGTTGTTGTTGTTATGTGCCGTTGAGTCGTTTGCAACTCATAGGGACCCTATGGACAATAGCCCTGAACCCTCCTCTATCCTGTGCCAATCGCATTGCCTCTGACACACCCATCCCGATTACCCCAGTCACTGAATCAATCCACCTCATAGAGGGTCTTCCCCTCCTGCGCTGTCCCTCTACTCTACCCAGCATAATGTCCCTCTCCAAAGACCTGTCTCTCCTTGCAACATGTCTAAAGTATGTCAGACGAAGCCCCAGAATCCTTGCCTTCAAGGAGTAGCCTGGTTTAACCCTCTCTAGGATGAATCTGTTTGTTTTCTTGGCAGTCCAGGGTACATTCAATACTCTTCTCGAACACCACAGCTCAAAGGCGTCAATTCTCGTTCTGTCCTCCCTAGTCATTGTCCACTCTCTGATGCATAATAAGTGATTGCAAAGACCATGGCCTGTACCTTCATCTCAGATTAGGATAGTGACACAATAAACTCTGAGGCATATCTTTCCTCATTTTAAATCAGGAGCTATACCTTTGCTCCATTTGAATGGTTAACTTTTAGCTTTGTTTGAACCCACTCAAATGTCCTGGAATTCTCATTCTTTCAAATGTTACCTAGGATTTGTTATGATATGAAAAGTTGGATACCTTTGCATAGCCAAGAAAACATAGTTTAGTGTTTCTCTTAGTCTCTGCTCTTTACCGAGAACTATCTGGTATAAGCAATGTCCTAAATTTTGTGTTTTCTGCAGTTGACATCTGTACAGATTCTCTCCGATATTGCCCTCAAGTTGATCATGACCCATAATTGACTCTCCAGTGGGCTTTCAAGTCTATAAATTATATGGACGGAGATTCCCAAGAAGATGCTGATGGTTTAGAACTGCCAGTGAAGGTGACCTTTTCCTAACTTTCTCTATCAGGAGTATCCAAACAGAGAGACCTATGGAACAATTCTACTCTGTAACGCATGGGATTTGTGTCAATCAGTAATACCTTCAAGAGGGAAACGGATTCATATGTTTACATACATACAGCTGAATAAAACGACTCACTGGAAAGTAAAGCAGGCAAGTAATGTAACTGCTAGACAGGCTTTTAATTTTTGTTGTTGATTTTCTTGGAGTCTAGCACGACTCCTACTGACGCTATGAACAAAAGGCCTGAAACCATTCTATAACTATCATCATTTATCAAAATTCATAGAGTTTCTGGACACATGTTATTTAGAAAGTGGATACCACTCCTGCTTCCAAACCTGTCTTACGTAGTTATTAGAGAAAGAAATTATTAAATGATATAGGTGAAAGGGTCATAATTCAGAAGCTAAAATCTAAAATCAGTGAAAATTGATTTATTAAGTTCTTCGATAATCTACTGAGTTAAATCTCTTCTACATCCTCAATTGTAGCTTCCTGTTCACTGTCTCTTTTCACATAGGCCAACTAGAGAGTGACAAACTTGTCCAGCAAATGTGATTAATGATGACACAGTTCAGAACAAAATCCTACTTCATTATCCACAGCAGCTCTTGCTCTTAGTGTCTAGAGTTTCAGAATAATTGTTTCACCTCATTCCAAGTGCCCTTTGAAGGCACAAGAGAAACAATTTTATGAGAAAAATATTCCCAAAAGATATGTGTATATTAGCCAAGAGAACATCAATAGAATGTCTTCACCTTTCAAACTGTTGGCATCTGATAATCTCAGTAACATTCATAAAAATCTCTTGGACCAGAAAGTACGAAAATGAGAGCAGCAATCTTATGAAGATGAGAAAGGTGAAGCCCGAGGAATGTGAAGAGAATACAAAGAAATTACCTGAAAATATGATAACAAATATTTAAGTAATAAGGGGGGATGAGGGGTAATAGAAGGAGAGTTGACACCTTTGAGCTTTGGTGCTGGAGAAGAATGAACAGGTTCATCCTAGAGAGGCTGAGACCAGGCTGCTCTTTAGAGGCAAGGATTCTGAAGCTCCGTCTGACATACTTTGGACATGTTGCAAGGTGAGATCAGTTCTTATAGAGGGACATCACTCTTGGGAGGGTAGAGGGACAGCACAAAAGATGAAGACCCTGTATGAAGTGGCTTGATTCAGTCACTAGGGTAATGGGGGTAGGTGTTTTTGAGACAATAATATTGACAATGGATAGTGCAGGGTGTAGGGCTGTTGTACATAGGGTTGCTATGAGTTGCAGGTGAGTCAATGGCACATAACAAAAACAACAACAACAAGCAACAAGGGAGAAACATATTCATATATTTGAGCTCAATGAATACAGCAGCAATAAATATTCCAGATAAACACCACTACTTCTATAGAGTTTGCATTCAAAGAGTAGATAACCCCAATTCTCTTCTTTCTGAGTAAATACCCACACACTTAGCATGAAAGGCCACTTGATGATTTGGCCTTGTGGCAAGAAGTGCCACTCTAATCTCAAAGGTACGCAGTTTGAGGCCACCAGCTGTTCTACAGGAGAAGGATGAGCAATTTCCTCCCGTGTGATTACTGCCTCTGAAAAACCACTGAAGGGTCAGCTATTTGTTGGTTCTGATTCAACGGTACACAACAACAACAACAACAAAAAAAACAATGGCTAATGATATAAAAGCAGAAAGAATATGTTTTTCTTCTGTGCCAAAATACAGAATTATCAGTTAGACAGATGCCTTTTCACCTTGCATTTCACACTTAAAGAAATTGGTGTTGAAATGAGGTTGTTATTGTTAGATGCCTACAAGTTGACTGCAACTTACAGCTACCCTATGAACAAAGTATGTGAATTGTCCCCTAACTTGAGCTACCCTCCTAAACTCTAATACCAGCCCATTGTCTATTCCAATCAGTAGTTATCGTGCCAACCATCTTTCTGAGTCTTTCTTTCTCTAACCTTTCATTTGTCCCAGCATGGTGTCTTTCTCCAAGGACTCATCTGTCCCGACAATTTGTCCAAAGTTTGCTACACCAAGATTAACTGTCATTGCCTCTAAGTAGCACTTTGGCTACTCTTTGTCCAAGACAGACTTGGTAGTTCTTTTGGCAATCCAGTGTATTCGAAACTCTTCTCCAGCACCACAATCCAAAGGCTTCAATTATTCCTCTGTTCATCCTTATTGTCCAACTTTCATATGTATAGGAAGTACTTGGAAATACAGTGGTTAGAATGAAGTGCACCTTAGTCTTTAAATGGATGTCATTGCTATTAACCACTTTGGAGAGGTCCTTGACAGCATATTTACCCAATGCAATATGGCTTTTAGTTTCTTGACTTCTGATGCAAGAAGTATTGATTGTGGAGCCATATTAAAGGAAATCTTTGACAACTTCATTGTTTTCTCCATCTATCATCATACCTATTGGTCCAGGAGTGAGGATTCCTGTTTCCTTAATGTTGATATGTAATCCAAGTTGAAGGTTATAGTCTTTGATCTTCTGCAGCAAGTGTTTCAAGTTCTCTTCATTTTCTGCCAGTGTGGTTGTGTCATTTGCATAATTCAGATTATCAAAGAGAATTCTTTTGAACTTAATGCCACATTCATCTTCTTATATCCAAGTTTCTCAAATTATATGATCAAAATTAAGATTAAGAACATATAAAGAAAGGATATAACCCTGAGCAAACTTTTTTTTAAACCATGCAGTGTTCCCCTGTTCTTTTCAGACAATTTTTCTTAGTCTATATATAGATGTCACATGGTCACAATTAGGTATTCTGGGAATCCCAATCTTTTCAATGTTATCCATAAATTGTTATCATCCATATAGTCAAATTCTTTTTCGCTGTCAATAAAACACCAGGAAACATGTTTCTGCTCTTGTTTCCTTGCAAGATAAATCTTCCTCTAAAAGCCTCTTCCAAATCCAGCTTAAGCTCCTGTCAGTGTATTGTTCCAGTCATACTGCATAACTTTCAGCAATATTTTCCTTACATATTATTATAGTGATGCTGTTCAAATTTATACATTCCTTTGAATTACTTTTTTTGGAATGAGACCAAATGTGTGGATCTCATTTAGCTAGTAGGGCATTTAGTTGTCCCCCATATTTGTTGGCAGAAAGAAGTTTCCTACCTTCCTTTAAATTTTTGCTCAAAAATCACATTTTCAGTGTATGTAAAAGATTCTGACTAGTGTATATAAAAGAAAACCAGATCTCCCAACGTACCACTAGGGTCTCACTGACACTGAAACACCTGCCCCTATTACCTGAACCATTGGATCAATCGATCTCATCTGGGATCTTCCTTTCCTTTACTGCCCTTCCACCCTTCTATGCTTGATGTCCGAGGACTAGTCCATCCTGGCCACATGTCCAAAGTATGTGAGATGAAGATTCAAAATCCTTGCTCCAAGGAGATAGTCGGTTTCATCCACTTTAGGACAGACTTATTAATTTTCTTGGCAGTACATGGTATGTTTAAGACTCTTTTCCAGCACCACAATGCAAAAGCATTGATTCTTCTGTCATCCTTAGTTATTGTCCAACTTTTTGATGCATAACAAGTAATTGTAAAGACTATGAACTGGATCAAGTGAATTTTAGTTTCTATATTGACATTGTTGCTTCTCAGTAATCTTGAGAGGTGACTGACAACAGACTTTTCCTGGTGCAAGTAGTCTTTTGCTTTCCTGACTGCTGGTGCGAAGAGTGTTGACAATGAATTGTCCTATAATTGTTAACAACTTCAATCTCTTCTCCATCTTCCATGATGCTGCCAATTGACCCGGTGGTGATAATCTTTGTCTTCTTGATGTTGAGCTTCAATCCATATTGATGACCACGCTCCTTGACCTGCAGTAAGCATTTCAAGTCCTTGAGGTCCTCCAGTTTCAGCAAGCAAAGTTGCGTCATCTGCGTAACTTAGGTTATTGATGAGTCTTCCTCCAATCCTGATGCCACATTCCTCCTCATAAAGCCCAGCCTCCCAAATGATCTGTTCTGTATATAGATTGAAAATGTATGGAGACAGGACACATCCCTGACACACTTCCTTCCTGACTTTGAACCATGCATTGTGTCCTTGCTCTGTTCTGACGACTGCATCCTGGTCCAAGTACAGGTTTCACATAAGTACAATCAAGTGTTCTGGGATTCCCATTCTTCTCAAGGTTAACCACAATTTGTTGTGATCCACACAATCAAATGCCTTTGCATAGTCAATGAAACACAGATAGACATTCTTCTGACTCTTGGCTTTCTACTAAGATCTATTTAATATTGGCAATGATGTCTCTAGACCCATGATCTCTGAGGCTGGGGATAGAATGATAGAATTCAGCATAATCAATGATTTATTCATTGCAAAAACCTCTGAAAAACATAAATGAAGACTATACACATTAATTTCTCCCAATAGTATGCACAAGAATCAGATAGACTATATTTGTGGAAGAAATTGTTGGAGAAGTTCAATATCAACAGTGAAAACTAGGTAAGGTACTGATTTTGGAACAGAACATCAACTGTCTATTTGATATTAATAAAGAAAGTCACTTCCGTGTTTCTTTCCTTCTCTCCCCCTTTCTAGTATTCTTTGCATGGTGATTATTTTCTACCTTTCTACTTTCAACCTGTTTATGTCATTTAATTAAAAATGAGGTCTATTTAAGTAATTTATATATAATTGGGCTTTGTGTTGCTAATACTCTTTATCAATTTTGTTTTTACTTTGGTTATTATATTTTTCAGTGTTATGAATTTCATTTGTTTTTTTTAAATAATTGTAATTTGTTTTAATTAGTATTTTTATTCATATGTTTTAAAGATAATTTTTAACTGATTGTTCAAGTATTTTCTGAAAGTTGCTTTACAATCTTTAGTAACTATTGCCAGCGTCTGTTTCATCTCTGTTTTGGCTGAGATGTAAAGACATACACTGACAGATCTAAGAATCAGAAGGAACTAACACAGGATAAGCTCTTGATGTTAGTTGGTTGTTTTTCTCATTTAAGTTATGATTTCTCTTTGTCATAATATGACAGATGATATTTTTAACATCGCCTAGATACTTTATTAAACTAGAGGTTTCTGGATCCTGTGTATACATAGTTGTTGTTGGTTGGTTGTCTTCAAGTCAAGCATGACTCATAGTGAAACTACGAACAAAATGCCTGAAACCCCTCTACAAATATCGATATTTATCAAAGTTCATAGAGTTTCCAGAGGCATGTTTTTTAGGAAGTGTATGCCACTCCTGCTTTTAAATCTGTCATAGTACGTTATTGTTGTTATGTGTTATTGAATAACCTGCGATGTTTAGTGACCCTATGTACAGCAGCTCTGACCCCTTCCCTGTCCTGAGCCATTCTCACTAATTTTGACACCAACCCCCATTTTCCCAGTTACTGTATCAATCCATCTCGTCTGGGATCTTCCTCTCCTGAGCTGTCTGTCCACTGTTCTGAGCATGATGTCCTTCTCCAAGGACCAATCTATTCTGGTCATGTGCCCAAAGTAAGTGAGTCAGAACTTCAAAATTCTAGCCTCCAAGGACAGACTTGGTTTCACCCTCTCCAAGTACACTGATTTGTTTTCTTGGTAGTCCATGGTATGTTTAAGACTCTTCTCCTTCTGTCATCCTTAGTCATTGTCAAACTCTCTGAAGCATTACAAGCATAATTTGAGAAGACCGTGGCCTGAATTAAGCGCACCTTTGCATCTAGACTGACATCATTGCTCTTGAGCATTCTGGAGAGGTTCATGACAGCAGATTTCTCCAATGCAATTTGTCTTATCAAGAGCAAATTGTACTGACTAGCTTAGCATTCATGTTTAGTCTAATTTTTGGACTGTGTATACATTGCCTGTTTGATTTTCAGATCCTCAAATGTATGATTTTGGTTTATGTGCTGCATAAGATCAGAGACTAGTCTCCAATATAGATTGAAGCTTGACATTAAGAAGACAAAGATTCTCTGGACCAAAGGGCAGCACCATGATAGATAGAGAAGAGATTACCAAAAATGGTGAGACAACATCAATTACTATGATTTCAGACATGATTCCAGGATCTTGCACCTTCTTTGAGAAATTCCAGCATTAAGTGCTCCTCCCATTTTTCTCACTACTGCTTGGTTCACTAACTCTTTGCAATGGTCAGAGTTCACACACATTACTCATCTTTGTCGGGCTTATTAGGGAAGGAAGAGGTTACAATTCAGGTTGGAAAAATAAAGATATAGTTTTTTAATTAAGATAGCTTCTTCTCAGGTGTGATCTCACAGAGGCCTTCTCGTGACCTTCGGCCTTGTGACATCGGATTCTGACCTTTGTTTTAGCAAGTATTTCGAAGTTCAAGTTCTGCCAATTCTATACATCACATGTTCAGTGAAGCTTTTCTTTCCATAATTTTTCTTTTTGTAATTGGATTTATGGTTGTTGATTTTATGTGACATTAAACATCTTTATATATTCTAGATATAAGTTCTTATCCTCTTATCTAGCTATAAGATCTTTGTTTCTTTGTTTATAAATAATGGAATAGTCAACAAGACTTAGGTCTTTCTCTGGATTTTTCAATGATATAAGTTGCATATATTTTCTGTTTGTAATTTGCCTTTTCATTCTTCCAACAGGATATTTTTCACAGTAAATTTTTTCTATTTGTGTTTCAATTTTTTAATTTTTTTCATATTTTAAATTTGATGCAAGAACTTATTACCTACTGCCTGAGTTAGAAAGTTTTCTCTTAGTTTTATTTCTGGAAATTTTATATATATATGGGTCATATGTCATCTATATTATATTTCAGATAACTTTTCTATGATGTGTGATGTTTTTATCAAAGGTCAATTATTTGTCTATAGATTTCCTATTGTTCTAGCACCATTTATTAAAAATACCTTCTCTTCTATATTGAATTGCATTTACTACTCTGTTGATGTACTTTAGTGCCACTCTTCAATTGCTACTGCAGGCTACTCAGCTATTAACAGCTGTTTTGTACCACTGAGTTGGAACTTACGTATACCTGACCCTCTGGTGAGTTTTCAGAGTTAGTTAATCACATAGGAGTTTTCCCATCTTTCTCCTGTGGAGCAGCTAGTGGATTTGAACCTTGTACCTTCAGGACTGCAGCATAGTTTCTTGTCATTTGGCCACCAGAGTTCCCTTAGCTGTAGCTAAAAGCCCAAGTACTCCGTTCCATTGATGATGTGATGTGTATCTGCAAATGGATTCTCTCTTGTTGTACTTGGGGTAATGTGAGGTGACATTAGGAAGAAAGTTAGAGAAAAACACTCAGCAGGATCTTTTTCTTCAGTGAAATTGGCAAAGAGCCTTCCTTTGCCGCAGGCAGAACCTGACTGAGACCAATTAGGATTTAGCTCAATGAACAGTTATTTCCCTTGATCTTTGTTTCTTTGCTTATAAATAATGAGATATTCAGTGGGATTTAACTCTGGTCCTTCTCTGGATATCTTTCCATCTCAATCCAACAGAAGTTATTTTCAGATTTTTGGTACTTGGCTATAGTAAATAAGATATTTGTCCCCTTTATGACAATCTTTATTCGTACTTTTAATTTTATAGGTTTATGTATTTCAGAGTTGATGTGCTAAGTTTTGGTTTTCTGTTTAAATATTTTTACAGCTCTTATCTATGGGGTGTGGATTGTGTTAGAATTATATAATGAAATTATAATTTTTAATACCTTAAAATTTTAATTTGCAATGATGTCTATATCTGGTGGCATTAAATGAAATTAATAGGATAGGTCGGAATAATTTAGAGTATCCCAAAGCTGAGTTTCTTTTGACCAGTTTTAAAGGAAAATATAGTTGAGTGAGTCATTAATAGAACAGAAATAAATAAACATATATTAAAATCTCAGCTTTAGAGAGATTCTGAATAGATAATATTTAATATACATGTTAAAGTAAAGGACATTTCTCATGGGAAACATTTATCCTATAAGCATAGGTCTTGGCCCTAATAAAACTACTAAGATATACTTAAATATCTTTTAGATTGAAGATAGAAGATCATGATTTTCAATTAGCTTATTCTCTAGTATAGATCTGTCTCAAACAGGTAAACTGTGATAAGTTCTAGCTAGAGTTGTAGGGGTTAAGCTGACCAAGGCAGGAGTTGCCTGTGTTTTAAAAAAAAATATAATCTAAAGAGTATAATCAGGGCAAAAAGAACACTCTGCCTTGGGACTTGCAAAGCCTTAATTCTCTTGCTGATATTGCCTTCTGATATGGATGTGTTTATGGAAACAGGGGAGGTCAGCAAATAAGAAAAGAAATAGTAACAAAAAATCTTAAACCCCAATTAACATATTTTACTGCTTGTGAAATGAAAAACTTCTCAAACAAAATCTATGAAGATACACAGGCTAGAAGGACCATGAGTTCCTCTCCTCTCACCTTTTGACTAAGGTAGTTAGTTTACCTACTACCCTACTAAGGTCTTGGGTAGTTCATTCCATTCTGGCACTTTTTTGTTGGTCAGAGATGTGTGATGCAGAGTGACTGAAATAATCACTACATTGGTATTTCATCTCATTGTCATTTAACCAACTCAGAATTGATTTTTCAAGGCTGTAAATAACAGTAAAGGAACTTGTACATGTATTTCCTGGGGTACTGCTGGTGGATTTGAAAGGCCAGAGATGCACAGCCTTTGTGTCAGCAGCACAGCTTTTTAAAAGGACTAACTACCGGAGCTTTCCACCATTTTGGGAGGGAAGGATATTCTTCCCTAGCAAATCAATGTCTACAAGTGCCATGACCTATTGCTTAGACAGATTTCCTCAACAAATTCATGTGAAAGTTCAGTAATGAAAAATAAAGAAACAAACAAACAAACAAAAATTATTATATAGAGTCACTTCATTATGGTTAAGTTCACTTGAATGTCAACATTTTAGGAAGAAGCTTTGTGGTATATTTAACTGTATGTGTGTGTATATGTATATGTTTTTATACCACAAATAAATACACCACACACAGATTAATACACCACAAATTTTGGTGGAATTAGAGAACTGAAGTTGAAGAATAAAATGGGGATAACTCACATAGTATTTCTCAGATTGAAAGAACTGAAAATTAAATATAAACCTTGAGTTGCAATATTGAGAGATATTACAGGTAACATTTTAAAGGATCCAGAAAACATCAGTAGAAGATGGGGGAGAAATACAAAGAATCACTGTTGTAAAACAAATTGGTTGACTTGAAAAATTTTTTGTAATCAGTATATTTATCATATGGTAATTTAGCATATGATAATGGAGGGAAAAATACAAGCTGAACTGAAAGAAATGCAGGGGTAGAAAGGCCCTGGAATCAATGGAACACCAATTGACATGCTTCAGCTACTTAATTCAGGCATGGATGTGCTCACTAGTCTGTGTCAGAAAATTTAGAAGATAGCTACCATGCCAATTGACTGGAAGACATCCATATATGTTCTCATTCCCAATAAAAGAAAATCCAACGCAATGTGGAAATTATCAAGCAATATCACATTTACCACATGCAAAGAACATATTTTTGAAGATTGCCAATTATGACTAGAATAGAACATTGATATAGAGCTGCCAGAAGTTTAAGCTGAGTTTGGAAGAGGCCATTTCACCAGGGATATTAGGATACTGGCTGAAAGCAGAGAATACCGGACATTTAACTATGTGGATCACAAAGATAGATAGATAGAGAGAGAGAGAGAGAGAGATAGAGATAGATTAGATAGAGATAGAGATGCGTGTGAGAGAGAGAGAGAGATCTAACACTGAGAAAAATGAGAAGCCCAGAATGTTAAATTATGCTCATACAAAAACCTATACCTAGACTAAAAATCTATTGTCTGGACAGAACAAGGAAACACAACATGGTTTAAAATCAAGAAGAGTATATATGTATGAGTTGTGTCCTTTCTCCATAAGTACTTGATCTGTATGCCAAGAAAATAATTCAAGAAGTTGGACTTTATAAAGTATAATGTAGCAACATGATTAGATGAAGATTTGTCAAAATCTGTGTTATGCAGATGCCAGAACCTAGCTTGCTGAAAGTGAGGACGATTTGAAATGCTTGCTATAGAAGATAAGATTACACAGCCTTCAATATGAAGTATATCCCAACCTTAAGAAGATGAAAATCACATGCAGTAGTAATTTCAAGAACGCAATAAAAATGTGAGGGGATTTTTCAAAAATAATAAAAAAAGAAGACAAAAATCTTCACCATTGGACCAATAGGCAACATCATGAAAGAAAGAAAAGATTGAAACTGTCAATGATTTCATCTTACTTGAATGCACAATCAATCCTGTAGATACCAGCAGTGAAGAAAACAAAACATACTACAGTAGGAAAGTCTGCTGTCAAGGATATCTCCAAAGTCCTTATGAGCACTTATGTCAGTTTGAAGACAAAGTACAATTGATTCAAGCCATGGTCTTTTCAATTTCTTCCTATCCAAATGAAATCTTGGCAATAAATAAGAATGAGAGAAGAGTCAATGTCTGACTTGTGTTGTTGGAGAAGAGCAATGGCTATCCCATGGATTGTCAAAATAATAGCTATATCTTAGAGAAAGTGCAGTGACAGTATTCCTTCTAAGTTAGGAAGGCAAAACTGTCTCATATTATTTGAGCTTGTTTTACTTTTTACTTTATTATTTTCTTTGCGTGTGAGTGTACCGTCAAATTGGATCTGACTGGTACAGGAGGAGATGGTCCCTCCTCTGGCAGAACATCTGGTGGATTCAAACTGCATATCTCTGGGATTGCAGTGCAGCTTCTTGCCACTAGGCCACCAGAGCTCCCTATTTGACCTTGTTTTTAGGAGAGGTTATTCCTTGGAAAGGGACATCATGCATTGAAAAGTTGAGTTTAGTGAAAGGGAGGAAGGTCATCAATGAGATGGATTAACATACTGACTGTGGCAATGGGCTCTAGTGTGTTAGAGATGATAAGGGTGACACAGGATAAGACCGGGTTCAGGTGTGGTTTTTAGAGGATCACTATGCATTGTACTTGACTAGATGATTCTTACAGCAACAACATAACTGTATTGGAGTCTATAAGAAACAAAAAGAGACCTGGAAAAAATGGAAGAGGGTACTTTGCTCTTGGATAGGAAGACTCAATATTGTGAAAATGAACATAATACCAAAGGAAATTACACATTCTATACAATCCCAGTACAAATACCAATCCAATTCTTCAACGAGATGGAAAAGGCAATCTCCAATTTCATTTGGAATGGAAAGAAAATTTGAATAAGCAAAACACTCATTAAAAAGAGAACAAGATAAGAAGCTTTTCACTCCTTGATTTCAAATCCTACTACAATACTGTAGTGGTAAAGACAGCATGGTATTGGTATAATGACAGACACAAAAATCAATGGAACAGAATTGAGAACCTAGAGATCTACGTATGGTCAACTGATCTTTGACAAGAGGATTAAATGAATCAAGTGTGGAAACGACAGCCTTTTTAACAAATTATTTTGGCAAAATTTAAACACTATTTTCAGAAAACTCAAGCAAGACCCACACCTCACACCATACACTAAACCCAAATCAAAGTGGATCAATGACCTAATACTAAAACCAAGGACTAGAAACTTCATTAGAGAAAAGCTTGAAAGAAGTCTAAAAGCCATAATTCACCAAATAAAGTCTTCTAAGCATCCTGAAAACCTTTCTAGGAATCAAATCTCTACGCCCATCCAAAAACCTCTCAAACAGGGTAAAAATGAAGCCACATTGGGAAAAAAATTTTTGGTAATGACATCTCTGATAAGGGACTTGTAGCTAGAATTTATAGAATACTCGAGTGCCACAACAAGATAAAGATTTTTGTTGTTATGTGCCATCGAATCACCTTCTACTCTTAGTGATCCTATGCACAACAGCTCTAACCCTGCTCTATCCTGTGCCAATCTCACTGTTTCCAACGCACTGACCCCCATTGCCCTAGTTACTAAGTCAATCCATCTCATAGAGGGTCTTCCTCTCCTACACTGTCCCTCTACCCTCCCAAACATGATGTCCCTCTCCAAGGACTGGTCCCTCCTTGCAAAATGTCCAAAATACGTCAGACGAAGCTTCAGAATCCTTGCCTACAAGGAACAGTCTGGTTTAACCCTCTCTAGGGTGAACCTTTTTGCTCTCGTAGCAGCCCATGGTATATTTAATACTATTCTCCAACACCACAGCTCAAAGGCATCAATTCTCCTTCTATCATCCCTAGTCATTGTCCAGCTCTCTGATGCATAGCAAGAGACTGAAAAGACTATGGCCTGTATCAGGCACACCGTAGTCTCCAGGGTGACATCATTGCTCTTCATTACCTTGGAGAAGTCTCTAACAGCTGACTTCTCTATCGCAAAACATCCTTTAATTTCCTGACTGCTGATGCCAAGAGTTTTGACTGTGGAGCCAAGCAAACGAAAGACTATTAACAGTCTCAGTCTCATCATGAAACAACCCAATTGCAAAATAAGCACATAATATGAACAGACACTTCACCATGCAGATGGTGAACAAACACATGAAAAATGTTGAAAAACCCTAGCTCTAAGTGAGATGCAAATCAAAACAACTATGAAATATTATCTCACCCCAGTAACAATAGAAAATTCAACACAGCAGCAAACAACAAATTCTGGTGAGGTCGTGGAGAAATTAGAACACTTATTCACTGTTGGTGGGAGTGTAAAATGGTGCAACCACTATGGAAGTCAGTATAGCGCTTTCTCAAAAAGTGGCAAATAGAAATACATTTTGACTCAGCAATTCCACTACTGGAAATGTATCCTAAAGAAGCCAGAACTTCCACCCAAGCAGATATATTCACACTCATGTGTATTGTTGCTTTGTTCAAAATAGCAAAGAGTTGGAAACAACCCAAGTGCCCATCAACAAATAAATGGATAGAGAAATTGCAGTATATTCACACAATGGAACACTAGGCAGCATTGAAAAAAAAGAACTCATGAAATATTATACAAAATGGGTGACCCTGGAGGACATTATGTGAAAGATCTCAGTCACAAAAGGATAAATACTGCTTAATGCCATTGTTATAAAACAGGACTGGCATCGGGTTTAAGGAAGAACTAGGAAAAGAAGGGATAAATAATGTACACTGCATTGAAACAGATGAGGAAAAGAACTGTTTAAAGCAAATATATGATTTGGTATTGTTTGCATGACAAGAGTCCAGAGTAGGAGCTGCATAGTAAAGTGGACTGGGGGCAGGGGGAGGGGAGGATTGTATAACAATGAAGGATATTTTTATTTCTTCCCAAACAGAAAAACTAACTGGGGTGGAGGAGTAGGCAGGGATGAAAATGTGCAACAGTGAATGAATGAAAGTCCAAGTTCTCTATAATCTTTCATTAAAATCTCAATTTAAAAAGTATTTTATTATTATTTTTCCCTGCATGAGTACTACAAATGATTAAGAACCAAGCTAGCTAATAAATGAAGGATTGAAAGATATAATCCATCTAAAAATTCTCAAAGACCTGGTGATATTCTTCTGAAAGAGCACAGCCATTGAAATTCCTCTAGAGCATATTTACATTCTGAAATGCATGAACTTGCCATGACTTAGAATCTCCTTTATAGTAGTTAGGTTTAGTTTTGTTTTGTTTTGTTTTTTCTTGATGGACTGCCAAGAAAACAAACAGATTCATCCTAGAGAGGGTTAAACCAAGCTACTCCTTGGAGGCAAGGATTCTGGGGCTTCGTCCAACATACTTTGGACATGTTGTAAGGAGAGACAGGCCTTTAGAGAGGGACATCATGCTGGGTAGAGTAGAGGGGCAGCGCAGGAGAGGAAGATCCTCTATGAGGTGGATTGATTCAGTGACTGGGGTAACCGGGATGGGTGTGTCAGAGGCAGTGTGATTGGCACAGGATAGAGCATGGTTTAGTGCTGTTGTACATATAGGGTCGCTATGAGTCGCAAACGACTCGAAGGCACATAACAACAACAACAACAACAAAGTTAGTTAGTTTGGTTTTTATCATTTGTTCATTAATATAAAGAGATCCTGTGGCATGGCATGCTGTGCTGTTAAGCAAAAGATCAGTGGTTTGAATCCACCACTTTGTCCATTTGGATTTACAGCTGATAGATTTTATATATTAGAATTGATATGACAGCAGAGGGGTTTGGGTTTCAACTCATTATCTACCATGCGTCTGATGGTTGTTTTTAACACGTCAGAGGATAGACTGACAATATGTCAGTTTCCTTTTGCTTCCTTCCAGGTCACTGAATCTCTCCTCTTGTACTCCAAGTCATCTTTGGTCCTCATAGTAAATGGTTATATGTGAGGGACTCTTAGCTTCTCAGAAACTGTGCTACAAAAGCAAAACAAACACTGGTGTACTCAGCAAGTGGCTGAGATATCTCCACGAAAGGGAATAAAAATTAAAAATAATAACGCTGAGAGAAGATTGATGTTTTGAAACTTGCCTCTCAAGGAGAAGATCTGCTTGTCAGAAACATTGGACAAACACATGTTTGCATCAGGTTGTCCATGTTTCTACCAATCCGGTTAGGAGATTCCACTATAAACATTGCTCAGAGTATATTTTAACTGATATAGATGGGGGGGGCTGGGGGGAGGGAAAGAAAAAAGAAAAAAACCCAACAAAAAAACCCAAACAACACTTCTAAACCCCAAGCTGTGAGTTATAAAACACGAATAGGTTGCCTTTACATACTGAGGGAGGTCTTTTGATTTTTCTCCTAAAAGGTGTCCTATTGTCCTATAACCAGAACCCAAACCTACTACCATTAAGTTGATTTTAACTCATTGATATCCTACAGAAAAGTGTAGAACTTCCTCATAAGGGTTTCCATAAGGCTACAAATCTATATGGAAGCAGACTGCAATATCTTTCTCCTGAGAAGTCACTGGTGGCTTCAAACCACTGATATTTTTATTAGCAGTCAAGCTCTTTAACCACTGCCCCAGCAGAGATCTCTGTTTTCCTACAAATTTTCTATGATTTTCATAAAGACTAGCATTGGACAGTTAAATCAGCACATTTTTGTACAAACAACACACCATGTACCTATACTAGTATAAATATGCTGCTGCTGTTATCGTGTATTGTCGAGTGGGAAGTGACCCATAGGTGACCCTCCGGCGGCTTTTCAGAGAGAGTTTTGATCACACAGGAGGAAACTGACCATATTTCTCCTGTGGAGCACTTGATGAATTCTAACCATGGCTTTGGGATTGCATTGTAGCTTCTTTTTTTTTTTTTTTAAAAAAAAGATAATTTTAATAAAGTTTACAGAGACGTAGGGTTTCCATTCATTCATTGTTGCACTTTTTTCCCTGTCTACCCCCTCTCGCCCATTCACTCTTTTCTTTGAAAAGTAAAAGTCTTTCTTTGTTATGTAACCCCTCTACTCAAGTCCCCTCCACTGTGCATCCTTCATTCTGGACTCCTGTTATGACAACTCCACTAGACTTTTGAGATCTAAGAATATTTGCTTGTGAATATTTGCTCATGCTTCCAAGTCTGGCTACAAAAAGTCATTTCTTTATTAAGAACAAAAGTCACATTGGCCCCTGGTGACATTAAGAGGATGTGGAAGCTATAAAGTAATCTACCCACAAATCCTGTAAACCACATTAATCCCTTTGCTAGTGACTAAACAAAACAATGTCTTTAAAATATTAAAACATTTTTTGCACATGTACAATTAACTGATTAAATTACCAAATGTGCAATTATCTAATTATGAGGAGGGGGAGAAAAAAAGATTAGATGTGGTTTTCTCCAGAAACGATTAAATACTTGCATTAAGAAAACACAAATTGCACTTAAATAAGCAGAAGAGATAGAAGATTTTTACTATAAATATAAGATTGGAGAAGGGAAAGAAATGTGTTAATGTGCCTGACATTGGAGAAAAATCAAATAACAGAGAAGAGAAAGGGTAAAAAGAGAACAAAGATTATTGTTGTTGTTGTCTTTATGTACTTGTGAGTCACCTGTGACTTATAGCAACCCTATGCACAATAGCTCTGAACCCTGCCCTATCCTAACCCAATCTGTCTCCGACACACCTGTGCCTATTTCCCTAGTCATTGTGTCAATTAATCTCATCCAGGGTCTTCCTCTCCTGCATTGTCCTTCCACCCTTTTGAGAATGATATACTTCTCCAAGGACTGGCAGCATACCCAAAGTATGGCAGACAGAACTTTAAAATCTTAGCTTATAAGGAGCAACTTGGTTAAACCCCCTCTAGGACACTTATTTATTTTCTTGGCAGTCCATAGTATGTTCAATACTTTTCTCCAGCACCACAGCTCAGAGACATTAATTCTTCTGTTATACTTATTTATTGTCCAGATCTCTGATGCATATCCTGAAATTGTGACAGCCATGGTCTGGATAAGGTGCATCTTAGTCTCTTGACTGACATCTTTGCACTTCAGCACTTAGGAGATGTCTGTGACAGCTGTTGTTGTGATGTGCTGATGAAACCTGCCTTTTATCCCCATTTCTCTAGTTACTGTATCAGTGTATGTCATCCAGGATCTTCCTTTTCCGTGCTGTCCTTTCACCCTTCTAAGCACGATGTCCTTTTCCAAGGACTGGTCCCTCCTGACCACATGCCCAAAGTATGTGACATGGAGCTTCAAAATCCTTGCCTCTAAGGAGAATCTTGGTTTCACCCTCTCCAAGACAGACCTATGTTTTCTTGGCAGTCCATGGTCTGTTTAAGACTCTTCTCCAGCACCACAACTCAAAGACATCAATTCTTGTTTTGTCATCCTTAGATATTATCCAGGTCTCTGATGCACAGCAAGTAATTGTGAATGCTATGGACTGGATCAGGTGCACCTTAATCTCTAGACTGACATTGTTGTTTCTCAGTACTCTAGAAAGTTCTTTGACAGCAGATTCACCTAATTCAATTCATCTTTTGACAGCCGACTCCCTTAAATCAATTTGTCTTTTGATTTCTTGGCTGGTGGTTCTAATAGTGTTAATTGTGTATCTGAGCAACCTGAAATTGTTAACAATCTCAATCTCTTCTCCAGCTATCTTTGTGTTGCCAATTGGCCTAGAGGTGATAGGAGAAGCTTATTTGTATAGAATAAGAAATATAGTGATAGCACTAAGTGAGAGGTATTTATTTTCTACAAGATGTTTGTTTGATGTATTAGTCAATCAAACTTCTAATTGCATGAATTCCAAGAGAGAATTCTATGAAGTACAGTTGTTTTAAAGAAACTAATAAAAATTAGTAATTTATCCATCATGATTGCTCTTTATTTCCTTGTGTTGTACATAAAAGCAAACAAGTGTTTTAGAGGATTTGTACGTTTCCAAAAGGTCTACCTCATGACAACTCAAAGCCAAATTTGTGCTGATATTATGAATAAACTTAATGAGTAATACCTACTCTTTTTATTCTTCAAACACTTTAAGCAACATTTATGAACACTTTTCTATATATCAAAGCACAGGTCAGGCATTGGCCAAGAAAATAAACATTTCTCTGCTCTACTAAAGTGAACTTTTCTCTTTATATAAATTACTTATTTTCCCCTCTGCTGATTTTAATGGGACTCAGACCAGAGGTTTTTAAAACTGTCTGGTTACTATAGAAAACACAGAAGAAGCATTTAGTGATATACTTGCCCTGAGATTTTGCCCAAAATTCTTTTAAACAGTCACCAGTGATTTGAAAGGTTCATGGTTTCTTACAGCTGAGGAGAATTCCCTTGTAACCAAAGCCTACATTTATGTAGAGCCTTAGAGAATTTAGTTTTAGGATTCTGGGTGTTTGTTTGCTTTGTATTTCCTTTCTAGCCAGGAAACCATCCTTTTTAGTCTTGCTACATCTGAGACTTTTCATGGATTATCTAACAGGACAAATGCTTTCAGGGACTAAAATGATTTCAGGCTCCATTCTCAGAGAATCTAGAGGAAACAATAGCTCCTCTAGGTATCTGACCAACTGCTCTGAGCCTCATATGGGAAGACGGATACAACAGTACTAGAAGGCAGAATCCTTTGAGAAGATTGAGGTCAGGAAAATCTTCACAGATCCCAAATATAGTGGAAGCAGACGCCAACCTTCTTTGGAGATTTAGAAACCAAGAGTAGGTTACAATGAATGAGATCCAATTGCTATTTAATATCAGAGAAAATTTGTTAATAAAGTATCCAGGGGAAAAAAGAAGCAGATATTGATAAGAATTAGAAAATTAAACTCATAACTACAACTCAATGAGCCACATTACATATCAGTCTATCTCAAGTGTCAATATCCCTATGTCTCTTATTAAGAACAATGCAATTAAAAACCAAACAACAAAAACATTATAGAATTACATGATGTTATTTAATCTATCTGAAATCACTGACACACTTTTGAGGTGCTATATTTAATATGAAATACAATCAGATCTTGGGAAGGATGATCTTTTTAGGGATGTCCTTTTTGTACTGGTTGCTGGGCTTATAATAGCAAAAGGAGTATTGCTTTAATGATTCTGAAGACAAACTAGCACAGATTCTCTAAACATGTTTTGAAAATTGTCTCCAAGGATGTCTCCTCTCCCTTCACAATATTGTTGTTTTTGTTATTGTAATGGGAACAAGAACAGTTTGAGGAAGGCCAAGTCATTATTAACTCTAGAAAGGGGAACTGCTCCATCAACAACATCCCCTTTAATAAACCTGATCTCAGTAAGGTCAGACATGACTCTATGCCACCCCTCAACTCCTGCACCTACTCCTACTAATTGCTTGGTCTGATAGTCTTTGTAAGTTGACTTGACTTTACACACAAGTGTGGGGTTTATTAAAGAAAAGGGGAGGGGGCAGGGAAACAAAAAATTACACTGTGAAAGTCCAGGTTCAGTCTAGCAATACAAATACATGAAACCTCTGGCTCAATCAGCGAGCAAGTTTTGTCTCATAGTTCAAATCTGCCAGCTGCTCTGAGGAAGAAAGGAGTCTCCTCCTTTGCTATTCACAGCTTGACAACCCTAGTAGAGGGTCAGCTATGAGTCAGTGTCACTTTGATGGCAATGAGAGTTATCTTATGCTATCAAGTTGGTTTGAACTTAAAGTGACCTTTAATCAAGTTTAGGAAGGAGATATTCCATCTTTCTCTCGTGGAGTGGTTGATGGATTCAAACTGCCAGTGTTTTGGTTAGCCTCCTAATACATTACACATTGCCACACAAAAGGATATCTATACAGATGTCCCATGGTGCAGAAAGGGATAGATAGATAGATAGATAGATAGATAGATAGATAGATAGATAGATGATAGATAGTAGATATTTTTAAGTATGACTTAGAAAGCAATCTATGTTTCACACTACATATTCTATAATCCATTTACCATTATAATTTTATCTCTCAGTTCAAAGATCTCTAATCACTACTGCACTCCTCTTACAACTTAAATAATGGTAATTAAGTTCCTCTCTTCCAGAACACTGTTATTTACACTAAAAAAATGTAACTCCAATTCACCTCTACCCTATGAAGACAGTACCACACTGTTTGCAAAAGATGCTGATGCCCTTCTCACTTATGCATTTTAGTATTTTACAAAGAGATTATGACTGAGAAGTTTAATTTTGTGAAATCTATCTCTTCTTTCCATCTACCTGAATATTTCAACAACTTTCCCTACAAATATGCCAAAGAACTTCGGACATTTCAGCTTCATCAATTTTAAGTTATTATTGATTCTCATTTTATTTACCAAGCAAGGAGATTATTAATTCCATACCAAGTTAAGTGAGCATCTCCAGATCAGTAAATTTGGCCCATGCATATTTCTTCTATATTGGCTTCTTCAGTCTAATACTTTTAGTTTCGCTCTCGTTTTTACTGACTCAATTCCTTCTTGGTGATATTCATTGGCAATTACCTAATTTTTTTTTATGAGTATATCATTACCCCCAACACTATTGTTGCTGTGTAGCATTGAGTTAAATTTGACCCACTGGTGACCCTCTCAAGTGTTTTCAGAGGAGGTTAACTGCATGGGAGGAGATTGCCCATCCTTATCCCGCAGAGCAGCTGGTGGTCTCGAACCATATGCCTTCATGATTGGAGCACAGCTTCTTGCCACTAGGTCACCAGAGCAGCCTCCCTCAATACTTGATTTTGTAATTCTCTTCCTGGCTTGTGTTGGATTTACCATTTACTTTGTGTGTACAGTATAATTCTGTCATGGATATTTAGAGAGTCAAAACTGTCAGTCTTATCTATGTTCTGCCTTGTTCCTTCTTTGCCAAGGCCATTATTTTAACATTGAAGAAATTGAGAAGCTGAAAATTTAATTGGCATCACAATTTAACATCACTTACATTTAGATCCTGGATTTCATTACAGGTATACGACCTTATGACTATAGTAGACAAAAAGAGTCTTGCAAAGTTACCATCAAAGCTTTCTGATTTTCACTTGAGTTATGAGTGGAGCATTTAAAGTCTCCCATTTGTCCTTTCCTGTGTGTCTGTCAGCTTTCTAAAACAGCTAACTAACCCCTAAAACATTCAGATCAATAATCTCACCATAGAAACTAAGTGCCACAGGTACTTGATCCCCCAATAGCTCACCTCCCATTTGCACTTCATCCCATGCCATCTCCAGTAATAACTCAAATCATATCGTATCTTTCATCAAATACCAGAGTTCCATTTATGTGCTGCAAGGAGAGTATTTGTACATTTCTCAAGTATGTGAGTGAACAACCTACTTTCAGAATTTCATCTTGAGAATTTGTTCCTTCATGTTCATTAATTGGTAATATTTCCAAAAGAAAATATATTCTGATGATGATGATGATGATGATGATGATGAGTGTGTACCATCAAATCAGATCTGCCTGGTACAGGAGATTGTCCCTCCTTCTTCAACAGAGCATCTGATGGATTCGAACCTCACATCTCTGGGATTGCAGTGCAGCTTCTTGCCACTAGGCCACCAGAGCTCGACAGAAAAGATATTCTTTTTAAAGAGTAACTTAAGGAGCTCTATATGCACAGTAATTAAGTGCCTTGGTATTAACCAAAAGCTTGTGAGTTTGAACATACCACTCCCTTTGCTTGAGAAAGATTCAGTAGTCAGTTTTCAGAAAGATTAGAGAAAAAGAAACCCTGTGAGGCATTCCTACTCTGTCCAATAAGATTGCTGTTAGGTGGAATTGATTGATGACAGTGGGTTTGGAGTTTTTGCTTCTTTTGTGTCAATATGTTGTTATTGTGTTGTTATGTGCCATCAAGTCACCTTCAACACATAGTAACCCTATGTACAAAAGCCCTAAGCCCTGCTCTATCCTGTACCAATCTCACTGCCTCTGGCACACCTACCCCCATTACCCCAATCTCAGAATCAGTCCACCTCATAGAGGGTCTTTCTCTCCTGCATGGTTCCTCCACCCTTCCAAGCATGATGTTCCTTGCTAAGGGCTTGTTCCTCCTTGCAACATGTCCAAAGTGTATCAGACGAAGCTTCAGAATCCTTGCCTCCAAGAAGCAGGCCAGTTTAACCCTCTCCAAGATGAACCAGTTAATTTTCTTAGTCGTCCATGGTATTTTCAGTACTCTTCTCCAGCACCACAGCTCAAAGGCATCAATTCTTCTTGCCTCCCTAATCATTGTCCAGCTCTCTCATGCATAGAAAGTTATTGCAAAGACCATGGCCTGTATCAAGCACACCTTAGTCTCCAGAGTGACTCCTCCGTACTCTGGGGAGGTCCCTAACAGCAGACTTTCCCATTGCAATACATCTTTTAATTTCCTGGCTGCTAGTGCAAATAGCGTTGACTGTAGAGCCAAGCAAACTAAAGCTGTGAACAATCTCAATCTCTTCATCATCCATCCTGATGCTGCCAATTGGTCCAGTGGTGAGAATCTTTGTCTTCTTGATATTGAGCTTCAATCCATATTGAAGGCTGCAGTTCTTGACCTTCTGCAGCAAGTTCTTCAGATCCTCTTCAGTTTCAGCAAGCAGAGCTGTGTCATCTGCATAACGCAGATTTTGATGAATCTTCCACCAATCCTGATGCCACACTTCTACTCATAGAGCCCAGCCTCCCCGATAATCTGTTCTGCATACAGGTTGAAAAGGTATGGGGATTGGACATATCCCTGGTGTAAATCCATCTCAATTTTGAACCATGCAGTGTTTCCTTACTCTGTTCTGGCTACTGCCTCTTGGTCCAAGTATAGGTTTCACAGTAGCACGATCAAATGTTCTACGGTTCCCATTCTTCTCAGAGTCAGCCACAGTTTGTTGTGATCCACACAGTCAAACACCTTTGCATAGTCAGTGAAACACAGATAGACATCCCTGCTTTCAGCCAAGAATATATAAATTGTGATCACAATCTAAAGGAAATAACATAGTTAGTAGATACCACATTTAATCCTGAAGGGGCAAACAAAAGGAGTTTTTAATCAAATCTGTGGTTGTTGGGGAGAACCCTATGACTAGAGTGTTGGCCTGTGCCACACCAGGGTTTGAGGTGGCCAACAAAAAAACATGTTTAATTAGGATATAAATAACACGGATGGCTTAATGGGAAGGAATCGTGTTATCAATTCAAAGATATAGTTCAAATTCACCACCTGCTCTGTGGAAGAAAGATGGGAAATCTCCTCCCATGCAATCTACTGCCTTTGAAAACCCACTGGAGGGTCTGCTATGGGTCATTTTTGACTCTATAGTGTACAACAAAAAGAGAGGAGAAAGGCATAGAGAAGCTTTAGCTGTAGGCACCAATCTCCCTAGGCCCGTGAGTCACTCTTCAAGGCAGCTGCAGGACAATTGCTTGAGGCATACCTCTCTTATGCTTCCGACTAAATGCCATTTTCCATTCCAGTAATGAACATAAATAGAAGTGAGTTTGATTATATGAACCCCACGCATAAGCAAGACAAAGAGAAACTGACTAGATATCCGTAACAGGAAAGAAGGCTTCTTCTATGAGATATAGAAGGGCTTCAGGGGGAAGAAGAGACTGATCTTGTTCCAGACTTATTAATCAACTGGGAGACTTGAAGGCAGACTGTCCTCCCAATAGTTTGTAAAGAGAGTAATTGAAAATACACAGAGACTTTATAGGAGCCATGAGGATAAATACTGTAACTCACATTTACCCTAACTTCCCTTCATCTGTGCTTCTCATTGTCCCCATTCAACTAGAAAGCAGGTGATAAGTAAACCTATTGATTTACACATAGAGGTCATCCCTCAAGATAGAAAGTAGGATAGTAAAGAGTAGAGTTTCTCTAATTAATATATAAATGTAACACAAAATACACACTGTTACTGTTGTACAGATAAAGCACCAAAGGCTTAAGATTGGGAGGATAAGAGTCCTTTGATCAAATTCATTCAGTTTCCTATCTACTATTGACAGATTCTGACCAATGGAAAACTGTTTAAAAGAACACTTATTTGGATTTTAATTCTGTAGAACATTTTTTTCTCTTTCATATGTGACATCGTTTTTAGAGAGGTTTTTAAAAATTATGATTAAAAGAATCTCTGAAATAGGTGCAATGGTCGTCTCTCTGGAGACTAAGGTGCGTCTGATACAGGCCATGATCTTCGCAATCACTTGTTATGCATCAGAGAGTTGGACAATGACCAAGGAGGATAGAAGGAGAATTGATGCTTTTGAGCTGTCGTGCTGGAGAAGAGTATTGAGAATACCATGGACTGCTAGGAAAACAAACAGATTTTTCCTGGAAAGGGTTAAACTGGGTGGCTCCTTGGAGGCAAGGATTCTGAGGCTCCATCTAACATACTTTGGACATGTTGTGAGGAGAGACCGGTCCTTAGAGAGGGACATCATGCTTGGGAGGGTAGAGGGATAGCGCGGGAGAGGAAGGCCCTCTATGAGGTGGATTGATCCAGTGACTGGGATAATTGGGATGGGAGTATCAGAGACAGTGCGATCGGCACAGGACAGAGCGGAGTTCAGGGCTGTTGTACATAGGGTCTCTATGAGTCGCAAGCGACTCGACGACACATAACAACAACAACAACTGAAATAGGAATTGTTAGTGTCTATACCATTTAAGCTATATTCATTTTTAAACCACTTTAAAATATTTTTTAAATTTTTATTTTGTATTGGTTTGCTATTGTTCATTCACATGTGTTTCATATAATCATTCCCATTCATTATGCTTTATAAAATTAATCATCATTGAACTATGCACACCATTACCTACCCTATCTTTCCAGAACCCCACCAGATCTTTCCCATTTCCTTTTCACACAGCTCCCTCCAACCACCAAATTGTGTGACCCTGGGTTTGCCCCCACTCCCATCTCCACCCTTCTGCTCCAACCCTCCCCACCTTAGATCCTGAAACATATTTTATTAGTTACCTTTCTTTCTATTTCAATAATAATGGTTTTATGTTGTTGTTGTTAAGTGTCATCAAGTCACAAGCGACTCATAGCGCCCCCATGAAATAGAGTCCTCAACGGTTCGGTGCCTTTGATCCTCTCTCCAGGTTCATAGAGTTTCCAGAGGCAAGCTATTACAGAAATGGTTTTATGTAGTTAAGCTATATTCTTAATTTCTTAATTCTCATTTTCTCTCTTTTTGAATCCCCCTCTATATTTGATAAGTCAAATTTCCTTAAGTCTAATTATAGATCTATATTTCTATCCATTTTACAAGAAGTAATCTTTGCCACATGTTATATATTACACGTAAATTTTGCTCAAGATGATTCAGTGTATCAATAGTGAAGTACCAGAAATTCAAGCCAGATTAAAAAGAGAACAAGAATGATAACTTTGGTCACATAACTTAGATTTTGGCTCAAAAAAGAATATACTAAAAATATTTTTAACCATTTTTATTGACTATTAAAAGGCATTTCACTGTGTGGATCATAGCAAGTTACTGATAAAATTAAAAGAATATGTTTTCAAGAACACATAGTTGTGATCATGTGGACCTTGTACCTTGGTCAAGAAAGAAGCATTTAATGCATATATTTTTTTTAATTGCAACTTTGTTCACAATAGCAAGGAGTTGGAAACAACCTAAGTGCCTATCAACAAACGAATGGATAGAGAAGCTGTGGTATATTCACACAATGGAATACTATGCTGCATTGAAAAACAAGGAACTCATGCAATCTTATTCAAAATGGGTGACCCTCGAGGACATTATGCTGAGTGAAATATCTCAGTCACAAAGGGACAAATACTGCATGGTGCCACTGTTGTAGAATGGGACTGACATCAGGGTTAGGGTAAGACTGAGAAAAACTGGATAAATGATGTATATTGCATTGAAACAGATGAGGGAGAGAACAGTTTAAGAGCAATATATGATAGGGTATTATGGTTATCACAAGAGTCCAGAATTAAGGTTGCATAGTGGAGTGTACTCAGGGTGGTGGGGTGTGGGGGGATGCAGGGGGATTGTATATCAATGAAAGAATTTTTCTTTTACTCTTCAGGGAGAGGAGCGAAATTGAGGGGAGTGGTGGACAGGGAGTACAGTGCAACAATGAATGAATGGAAATCCAAAATCTCTGTAAATGTTCATTAAAATCAATAAAGTTTTAAAAAGAAAGAATGTTTATCAGAAAAAGGGAATATTATATAATTTATAATTGGGAATGACATCAGAACTGTATCCTTTCTCCGTAATTTTCATTCTGTATATTGAAACCAATAACCTGAGAAGCAAGAATATCGAAAAAAGAGCATGACAAGGATTGAAGGAAGACTCATTTGAAAATTAACTAATTTACATATGATGTAAACTTTCTTGCCAAAAGTGAAGACTTGGAACACTTAATAGTGAAGAACAAAGACTAAAGAAAACAAAAATCCTCACAACTAGATTAATAAGTAACACCATAAGAACAGAGGAAAAGCTAGAGTTCTTGATGATTTCGTTTCACTTGTTTTAACCATCAGTACTCATGGAAGCAGTAGCAAAATCATTAAAAAACAATAGTGCAAAGGGCAAATTTGATGCAAAAGACTTCTTTAAAATGTTAAAGAATAAAAATGTCAATTGGTAGATAAAGTGCTCCTGACCTAATCCACAATATTTTCAATCACCTTAGGTGAATGAATAAAAAGAATTTTTAAAAAAATGAATAAATGACTAAAAAGAATAAAGAAAAATGATGTATAGGAAATAATGTGCTTAAATTAGAGAATTGACACAGAATTTTTAATATACCTTGTTATTATTGTTGTATAACATTGAGTTGGAACCTATGCATAGCAAACCCCCCAGCAGGTTTTCAGTGGCAGTTAATCATATGGGGTGGGAGGAGATTGCCCATGCTTCTCCCACAAAGAAGCTGGTGGATTAGAACCACACACCTTTGGAGATACAGCACAGCTTCTTACCACTAAGCCAACTTTCAGAAAAATGTCTTAGAAAAAGTAAAGCCAAAATACTCCTAAAAATTGAACCTGAGTGAAATATCTCAGTCACAAAAGGACAAATAGTGCATAATGTCACAGTTATAAAACAGGACTGACATGGAGGGTTGAGGGTAAAATAAGAGGGGATAAATAATGTACACTGCAAAGAGATGAGGATAAAAGGAATATATTATTAGATATTATTTGCATGGCAACAGTCCAGAATAAGAGCTGCATTGTAAAGTGAACTGGGGAAGGGGAGGGGATTGTACAACAATGAAAGATTTTTTTTTTATTTTTTCCAAAAATAAAAGCCAACTACAGGGGAGAGGTAGGCAGGGAGGAAAATGTGCAACAATGAATGTATGGAAATCCATGTTCTCTATAATCTTTCATTAAAATTTCAATTAAAAAAATGAGGATGACAAGATACTGTCTCATACACTTTGAAAACACTATCAAGAAGATTAGTCCCTGGGGAAAGATAAGCCATTTTAAAGAGGGTCAGCAAAATAAAATAAATTAAAAAATCTTCAAGCAGAAAGACTGATACAGTAGTTGAAATATGGAGATGGTTGTGAGAAAGACACAGGATGGGACATTGTTCGTTTTGTTTTCTGTAAGGTCATTATGAAGTAAAACCCACTTGACAGCACTTGTTGACAACATTTGGGAAAACTGTGATACAGGCAATTTTGTCCTTCTTCAATCCCTTTATCAACTTCTGCTCTCAATGGTCATGCAGATATATATCCCGTTATTTGTTGGATGTTCTCTTTAAATACAGAGCAGACTCACTTACTCAGAGGACAAAAATGTGAAAGATGGGAATTAGCCTGTTGCTATGTAGGGACAAATATTTCAGCATCAACTCTGGAGCATTGGATTATTGAGCTATAAATAACACTGATTAAAAAATAACAGTAAAGTAATTTCTCAACAACTTAGGGTTTAACATTTTGTCAGAAGGGGAAAAATACTAACTGAAAAATGGGACAAATGTTGGTATTCATCTAACCTATTTAACGAATCATTAGAAATATACAATTCCTTAACATCATTATGATTTTATTTTTTGGTTCATTTTCTCCTACTAATTATAGTATCAGAATGATTTTCCATATTGTTCTGGCACTCTTTTGTAAAAGCAGTGTAAAAAAAAATATTTGTGGTGTGCTTTTTTGAGGCAGCTGTAAGTTTGCATTATGTTAGAGAATTTCTTACCTGCAAATCCATATGTTATTGATTATAAAATAATCCTATTGTTTTCTTTGCTGCCAGATTGTGTCAAGAATGAGCTTTCATTTAGAGTATCATATGGTAATCTCAATTTCTATGATTGAATAGCTTCTGCATCTAGTTTTGTTTTCCTAGCATTTTCTGTGCCCTAGCTGTGATGTCCATGCAGTAGTTTTAGAAATTTTCAGAAATTGTTTTAATTAGAGAATTACAAATAACTTCATGTGTTACCTTTTCCTGGAGAGAAATTTAATTATGTATTCCACAAGTGTGAACTGAGTTGCCATGGTGTGCCAGTACTGAGGCTGACACTGAAGAGAGAGGTTAGGATGGCTGGAGCACAGTGTGTGAAGAGAAAGGTATCAGGAAATTCATACTGAGAGGTAAGCCCAGTCTAGATTAAGAGGAACTCTGTAGATGTTTATACTAAGATACCAGAGCAATAGGGATTCTTTTCTCCTCTTAAATGTTAATTTTAAGTGTTAAACTAAAAGAAGAAAAAAACCTCATTGATAGCAAGTAGAAACTCAGTTAGCTGGATCTCCATTTGGTTTTTGGGAGTCTGCAAATTGCAGCAGAAGAAATTACCCATCTTTCTCTTGTGGAGCCGCTGGTAGATTTGAACCACCAGAGTCTCAGACATTGGCTTTGGGTAAGATCAATTTCCTAGAAGAAAATTCTTTAAAGCAGATATGAATAAAATGCCAAATGCTAGGTGCCATGCTTCATGCAAAGCTGAGTGCAGAGCTAGAAGTAGTATCTTGATATTTCATTATTAGTTAAGCCTTGAAATGCCACACTCCTTGATTTCTAGCTATAATTAAAGTCAATGAAAGCCAGTTACTATACTCACACTCCAGACTTCTCAACCCAGATTCCTCAGAGCCATAGCAAACTCCACCCAGCTAGGTTTCTCAAAGCATCCATTTTCTTATTCGCAAAAAGGATTCACTTGTTTCTTCTTTATGGATTTGTCATGAGTATTCAGCGAGACAATTTATTTAAAATGTGCAACTTGGAGTCTTGCACATATGAAGCGTTTAATAAACATTTGTTATTATGATGATTATATAATAGTATGAAAGTTATTTTTTTCATTAAAACATTGCTCAAGGCTACTTGGAAAAAAGCAGATGCAGTGATTTGACATACAGACATATGGGGTCATTTTCTGAGAAAAAAGATAATCAGCTACAGTGGTGATGGCAATTTAAGTAGATAATTTCCCTTTCGAATAATATTCTTGGTGTGATTCAAAGGTATTCTTCAAATATGTCTTTTCTTTGGTTCCCAAACATTAAATTATACTGCATTAGCTAATGAAGTGAATAATGTTGCTGATGGGCTTGACATTTTTTGACCAGTTGAAAATATTAACCCTGCTTATGATAAATGTCCAGAAAATTGGCGACCTTTCAGTTATGAGCATTAATATGAAGTATAAAAGGTAAGGAAAATGTGATGTATGTCATGCAAGTGCACCATGGAGTCATTCATGCCTAAAAGCACAATGCTGAGTTTATAAGAAGGCTTTTCCCCCCACTGTCACATAAGAGCAGAAACCAAAATAAAGATTAACACTGCACTATCTCAGAAATACAGGTTTTAATGTGTTTATCGCCATGTTGCAGCTCAGTCTTGTGGATATTATGTGCTTATATTGATATGCTATTATCATTAGCCCCATTTTGCAGATGACAGACTTAAAGCTTAGAAGAACCCATTGAAGTATAGGTTTCCTATATCACATCCTTGAAGATCACAGTATAAGACTGTGAGTGTTGACTCTAATCTGGATTGATCTATGCTTATGCCACGAAGTTATAAAAAGTGGCATTTCATGACTATAACAGAGCAGTGATAGGACAAGCTTGCACTTTTGGCCCTGTGCCTGCTTTCTCTCTTACATACAGCTACTTTAGGGGGGAAAAAGAAAGAGAGAGAGAAAGAAGGCCCTGGAACCAGAATTCTTCTCAATCAGTTGCAAAATAAGATTCCTGGTCATCTTCTTTGATTTCCTTTCTTTCATTTGTTTTCATTGTTAATCCTTCTCTAGCCACACATTTTGTGCCTTAAATATGTCACTCTAAAGGATTGTTACTATTTTCCATAGACCAAATTCCCTTGGACTTTACTTCTCACTCTCCTCTCAGCTCAGATTTCATCCTCTGATGAGAAGGCTTTTGTGATCATTCTCTCCCACAGTCTTCAACTCTGCTTGTCCCTATCACTTTGCATTTACTAGGAAGCATTCTTCATATTTGTTTGGGTATATGTGAGTGGATTCTATCCCTTCTGTAATGTATGATTAGTAATGTTGAGAATTCACCTTCCTTATTCAATGCTGTATTCCTAGATAGTACACACAGGAGAGACTCAATACCGCTTGTGGAATATACAAGTAAATAGTGGACTGAGGACAAATAGCATGTAGGCTGGCCTTTTAATGTCTCCACAGAAAATCCAGCGTAACAATTACACCAATATTAAAAAATCTGATCTTGAACATGGGAGTTATTAAGAAGGCAAAACAAAAGTTAGCTTTTATCTGTCACAGGAACTGTCTGACACTCTAAGGGAAAATGCCATCTTGGAATAATTTAGTGTAAAGGAAGCAACAGGTGACTTGCAAAAGCACTGTGTCATTAGAGCTCCATCACAAAATTACAGGCACAAATAATTTCCAGTATGCTCATAAATACCTTTTTTTCTAAAATAACTGGGATAAGGATACTGAAATCTCTGCTTCAAAATGACTTTGGATAAACAATAGTTTTAGAAACACTTAACTGTTTTCAAAGTGTTTTATAGACGTGAAATCCAGTGGAAACCCCAAATCTGGAAATTTAAAAACTGAATTAGAACAGAGAACGAGTTAACACAGAGAGGAAGAGGAAGTAGTACGTAAGATTCAAAGCTCCCGCTTCCCTAAGAGGTTCTTGCAAGAAATAATATGAGAAAAACCACAAATTATTGTTTCAGAAAAGAATATATTATTAAGAACCAACAGCAATGGAGAAAGTAGCTCAAATTGTACTAAAAGCATAGGCAAAAAGTAATATCCTAGAAATTCATGGAATACTAGTTGATATATTTTAACAAATAGATGCAGTGTTGACGTACTCACTAGTCTATGCCAAGAAATTTGAAGCACAACTATCTGGTCAACTAATTGGAAGAGATCCACATTTCTTCCTGTTCCAAAAAAGGTGATTCAATAGAACATTGTTGTTGTTGTTAAGTGTAGTCCAGTTGTAGGCGACTCATAGCAACCCTATGAATGAAAGTCCTTGACACTTGCATGACTTTCATCATTTCTCCAAGTTCATAGGGTTTCCAGAGGCAAGCTATTTACAAAAGTGGATGTCACTCCTGCTTCCAAGCTTGTTTTAATTGGGGAGCTCCACCAAACACTGTCCACCATGGGTAACCATCATCACATTTGACTCATCAGTGTCACAGTGTTCAGCTTCATAGCAACCACAAGTTATCTCTGTACGGCAAGTGGACAGACCAGGACTACACTACCTAGAAGAATGTTTGACCAAAAACAATGAATGAATGGAATTACAAAATCTCTGTAGATGTTCATTGAAATTAATAATAATAATAAAAATAAACAAACTCAAACAATTAAGAACAAGCCTGAGAGCCACGAATTAGAGTCACTCACCTTTGGCTTGGTAGCATCACTTACGGTCCACTAGGCCAACTGGCCTTCTCTGTGTGGTTAAGTGCCGTTGAGTTGTAGGCAACTCATAGCGACCCTATGAATGAAAGTTCTCAACACTTGTGTGACTTTCATCCTTTCTCCAGGTTCATAGGGTTTCTGGAGGCAAACTATTTACAGAAATGAAGTAAAATCTTACTGAAGATTTTTTAAAAATGTCTAGAGTAGTTTATTGGCAGGGACTATGATAAAGTCAAGCTGAATTTAGAAGAGTCCATGGAATAAGAAATTTTGTAACTGATGTCAGGTGGATCTTGACTGAAAGCAGAGGATACCAGAAAGATGTTTGTCTTTTATTGATTCTTGTTGTTGTTAAGTGCCATTGAGTCGCAGGTGACTCACAGCGATCCTATGAAGGAGAGTCCTCTATGTTTGGGTGCATTTCATCCTCTCTCCAGGTTCATAGGGTTTCTGGAGGCAAGCTATTATGGAAGTGGATGCCACTCCTCCTTCCAGTTTTATTGATTACACGTAGATATTTGACTGTAGGGGTCATAATATATTATGACTAACATCAAGAAGAACGGAGATTACAGGGCACTTAATTGTGCTCTTATAAAACTTACATTTGGAACAAGAAGCTGTAGTCCTAACAGTGAAAGGAAAGATTGTGAGGGTTAAAATCAGGAAAGGTATACATCAGGGTTTTATCCTTTTTCCATACATTTACAGTCTATATGCTGAGCACATCTTTTAAGAAGCTGTACTCCATGAAAAATAATGTGGCATCAGAAACTGCAGGAAGACTTATTAGTAACTTGCATTATGGAGATGACACAACCTTGCTTGCTGGAAAAGAAGAAAACTTGAAATGTTTTCTACAGATGATCAAGGACTACAGCCTCAAATGTGGATCACATCTCAATATCAAGAAAACAATGATCCTAACCACTGGGTCAATATGCAAAATTGTAGTGGATGTTGTTGTTTTGTGCCATCAAGTTGTCTGCTACTCAGTTACCCTATGTACAACAGCCCTAAACACGGCTCTGTCCTGTGTCAATCTCACTGTCTCTGACACACCTACCCTCATTACACTAGTCATTGAATCAATCCACCTCATAGAGTGTCTTCCTCTCCTGTGCTGTTCCTCCATCCTCCCAAGCATGATGCCCCTCTCCAAGGACTGATCCCTCCTTGCATCATGTCCACCGTATGTCTGACAAAGCTTCAGAATCCTTGCCTCCAAGGAGCAGCTTGGATTAACCCTCTCCAGGCTGAACCTGTTTTTTTTTCTTAGCAGTCCCTGGTATAATAGTTTTCTCCAGTACCACAGCTCAAAGGAATAAATTATCCTTCTATCATCCTTAGTCATTGTCCAGCTCTCTGATAGACAGGAAGTGATTGCAAAGACCATGGCCTGTATCAAGTGCACCTTAGTCTCCAGAGTGACACCATTGCTCTTCAGTACTCTGGAGAGGTCCTTAACAGCAGACTTTCCAATCTCAATACGTCTTTTAATTTCCTGGCTACTGGTGCCAAGAGTGTTGACTGTGGTAGAAGGAGAAAGGAATTAATTTGTCAAGGATTTAATTTTGTTTGGATCTACAATCAACACCCCTAGTGACAGCAATCAAGAAGTCAAAGAACATAATTCAGTAGGAAAATCTGGTGTCTATGACCTCTCCAAAGTGCTAAAAAGCAAAGAGCTAAAGTGCATATAATCTAAGCCAAGTCTAAGCATTCCTAATTGCTTCCATAACATGCATCTGAAAATTGACCAATGGATAAGGATGACAAAAGAAGGATCAATTCTTTTGAATTGTGATATTGGAGATGAATATTGAATATTCCATGGACAGTCAAAATAACAAATAAGTCTGTCTTAGAGAAATTGCAAGAAAGAAGCTCAGTAGAGGCAATAATGGCAAAAACTCCGTGTCACCTACTTTGGGCATCCTGTCTGTGGGGCCAGTTCTTGGAGAAATGTATCATACCGAGAAAGGTGAAAGATCAGACAAAGAGAAGAAGATTCGCAACAAGAGAACTGACACAATGACTGTAATAATATGCTCAAATGTGTCAGAGATGGTGAAGAAGGCATAACACAGGGCAAGGTTCGTATATTGGTATGAGTTGTAGATGACTTAAACACAACTGATAACATTATTTTTACATACAAAATGTCATGCTAATTGTAGGAGATAGAAAAATGACAGATTAACATATTCAGAAAAAATAAATACTCTTTCTCTATTCATGTTCCCATAACTGCTCTCTTACCTGTGTGTTCATGCCTAGGATTTATAATGATGCAGTGCTTCATAGTTTCCTGAGTGACTACTTACTTTATCCAATTTGTATGTACCATTTGTTTCTTTCCAAGATGCAGAACAGTGTAAAGGTAGTATTCAACTTTTCTGACTGACTTTTTGAGACTATAGTGTTCAAACAGTTGGCTGTCAAATCCTGGTCCAGGAAATCTGTCTGTGTATGAACTAATATCAGAACTGGAAACCCTGGAAAAAGCCATTCAGAAGTGAGCCTGGAATGGCTGACTATACAATAAAATATATAATAATAAAAAAATTAAACTAACCAGTAAAATGTTATGCTAAAACCTTATGTTGAAGACATACTAAATAGGTCAGTTTTCTATTTTTAACCATTATTGAGTCTTAGACAAGTATCACTTTGTACGCTTATTCACAGGTTTTGCTCTTTGGTTTTTCTGGAGGTTTTATTGTTGTTTTGATTGGATTTTGTTTTAATTTGTGGGCTTTTTATAATGTTTACTGTTGTTGTTGTTGTTATGTGCCGTCGAGTTGCTTGCGACTCATGGTGACCCTATGTAAAACAGCCCTAAACTCTGCTCTGTCCTGTGCCAATCGCACTGTCTCCGATATCCCCATCCCAATTACCGCGGTCACTGAATTAATTCACCTCATAGAGGGCCTTCCACTCCTGTGCTGTCCCTCCACCCTCCCAAGCATGATGTCCTTCTCCAAGGACCAGTCCCTCCTCACAACATGTCCAAAGTATGTTAGATGGAGCCTCAGAATCCTTGCCTCAAGAGAGCTGCGTGGTTTAACCCTTTCCAGGATAAATCTGTTTGTTTTCCTAGCAGTCCATGGTACCCTCAACACTCTTTTCAGCACCACAGCTCAAAGGCATCAATTTTCCTTCTATCCTCCTTAGTCACTGTCCAACTCTCTGATGCATAACAAGTGATTGCAAAGACCATGGCCTGTATCAGATGCACCGTAGTCTCCAGAGAGAAACCATTGCTCTTCAGTATTGGAGAGGTCCCTAACCACAGACTTTCCCATGGCAATATGTCTTTTAATTTCCTGACTACTGGTGCCAAGAGTGTTGACTGTGGAGCCAAGCAAACTAAAGCTGTGAACAATCTCGATCTCTTCACCATCATCCATCCTGATGCTGCCAATTGGCCCAGTGGTGAGAATCTTTGTCTTCTTGACATTGAGCCTCAATTCATATTGGAGGCTGCAGTCCTTGACTCTCTGAAGCAAGTGCTTCAGGTCCTCCTCAGTTTCAGCAAGCAGGGTTGTGTCATCTGCATCACGCAGATTGTTGATAGATCTTCTACCAATCTTGACCCCACATATCTCCTCATAGAGCCCAGCCTCCTGGATAATCTGTTCTGCCTACAGGTTAAAAAGGTATGGAAATAGGACACATTCCTGGCATGCACACTTCCCAATTTTGAACTATGCAGTGTTTCTTTGCTCTGTTCTTACGACTGCCTCCTGGTCCAAGTATAGGTTTCGCATCAACACTAGTAAATGTTCTGGGATTCCCATTCTTCTCAGAGTCAGCCACAGTTTATTATGATCCACACAGTCAAATGCCTATATGTACCTATTCTCCTTAGTCATTGTCCAACTCTCTGATGCATAACAAGTGATTGCAAAGACCATGGCCTGTATCAGACTCACCTTAGTCTCCAGACAGACGCCATTGCTCTTCAGTACTTTGGAGAGGTCCCTAATAGCATACTTTCCCATGGCAATATGTTTTTTACTTTCCTGGCTACTGGTGCCAAAAGTGTTGACTGTGGAGCCAAGCAAACTAGAGCTGTGAAGAATCTCAATCTCTTCGTCATCCATCCTGATGCTGTCAATTGGTCCACTGGTGAGAATCTTTGTCTTCTTGATATTGAGCCTCAATTCATATTGGAGGCTACAATCCCTGACCCTCTGCAGCAAGAGCTTCAAGTCCTCCTCCGTTTCAGCAAGCAAGGTTGTGTCATCTGCATATCTCAGATTGTTCATAGAGCTTCCACCAATCTTGACACCACATTTCTCCTCATAGAGCCTAGCTTCCTGGATAATCTGTTCTGTATACAGATTGAAAAGGTATGGAGACTGGACACATCGCTGGCATACACCCTTCCTAATTTTGAACCATGGAGTGTTTCCTTGCTCTGTTCTGACGACTGCCTCTTGAGCATGATTATTGTCAGGACAGGTTTTACATTTGCCATTTTACTATGTTTCTTTTTCTGTTGCTTCTGTTTACTATGGCCCTTCAGCATTCCTTTAGTGTCTCTGTGTGAAACACTTCACTTTAAATGTCATGTAGTTTTGATCTTGTTTTCACAATTTTCTTAAATTTTTTTTCTGCAAAATATTTAGTTTCTCCTTTATATTTGAAAGAGAACTTTGGTGGGTATAGTTTCCTTGGTTGGCAGTTATTTTCTTTCTGCTTTCTGTACATGTCATCCATTGTCTTCTACCTTGCATAGTTTCTGCTGAGAAATTAAAACTTAACCTAATTGTTTTCCCTTTGTATATGACTCTTTGTTTTCCTTGTACTGCTTTTCTTGTTCTGCACTTATCTTTTAATTTGGAGACTTTGACTATAATATATATCTTAAGGTTTTTCTTTTTTGCATTTAGTCTATTTGGTCATCACTGTTCTTCTTGAATTTGGGTTTCCCCGTTCCTCAAAATGCCTGGGAAGTTTTCATCTTGTTCTTTTCCCATAATTTTCTGAGTGAGTTCTCTATCACTCCCATGTTCTGCAATTCCAATCATATATATGTTGTTTCTTTGGATGTCATCCACATGATTCAAATGCTTTATTAATTTTTTATGTTTCATCTCTGATTTTTCTTCTAGTATGTTTCCTGTGAGACTCTCATCTTCCAGTTCATTGATTCTCTGCTCCATTTCTTCAATTATACTTTTAGTTTCACCAGAGTGTTGGACACTTCTACCATTTTGGTCTTAATATTCTGTTTTGTTTTTTCAGGTTGTTTTGTTACTTCTAGTATTGTGTTTTATGTACCCTCTCGGTCTTGTAATGATCTTTTAAAATTCTTGTACCTTTTTATGTATATTACCAATTCTTTCTTCCATCTTTTATGTTTTCTTTCATAGCTGTTAAAGTTGCTACTCACCAATATATTTACTTCAGATTGTTGTCTCTGGGGTATTTGCCCTCATAATCGCTCTATTGTTTCTTCCATCATTTGCATCTTCTTCTGTAGCTGTTCAAGTAAGTCCACATCAATATATTACTCTCTCTGGGGTATTCATTGTGTCTGCTTTTTTAGGTGAAGGTTATTTTGTTTTTTCATTATTGCTGTGGTAGATTGTTGCTTTCTTGTGATTATTTGAGTCTTTTCTTAATAGATGTGGGGTTGTTGTAACTATATAATGACCTATTATTAGTATATATATATATATATATATATAGTATAGGACCTATGTATTTGTGCCCCTTTCTTGGCCCAACAGCAGTGTTTCACCTAAAGTACCTGAATGACAAAAAAGGAAATCTGTTCCCTTCCAGAGACTCTGTCTTTGCTCAGGTCGATCTAGCCTGCCCCTTTCCATTTAGCTTCTTGAGTCCCACTTAGTGTAGTTAATCAGCAATTTTTCACCCAAAGTATCCAAATGGAAAAACAGTAAGTCATACCATGGTCTTTTCAATTACTTACTATACCTGTGAAAATTGAACAATAAAGTAGATTAAAGAAGAATTGATATCTTCAAAATGTGGTGTTGAAGAACAGTGCTAATTATCCCACGGTCTGCCAAAAGAACAAACAGGTTAGTTTCAGTGGACCAGTCTTTAGATATTATGAATCCAAGGGTTAAGCCAGGAAATCAAAAGGTTAATTTCATTGGGAAGGTGTGCTGTGAAGGACTTCTCCAGAGTACTGAAGAGCTACAACGTCAATGCAATGTTTCTGCTGATTTCCTGACTGCTGGTACCATGGTGTTGATTGTAGATCCAAGCAAGATTAAGTTGCTGACAGTCACAATCATTTCTCTGTCCAACATGATGTTGTCAGTGGTAAAAGTTTTTGTTTCCTTGATGTTGGGATGCAAGTCATATTGGAGGCTATATTCTTTGATCTTCTGCAAGAACTGCTTCCAGTACTTTTTATTTTCGGCAAGGAAGGCTATGCCATCTATATAGAGTAGGTTATTGATCAGTCTTCCTAATATCTTGATACCACATTCTTCTTCATAGAGTCCAGCTTCTCAAGTAATTTGGTCAGAATAGAGATTGAATAGATAAGGAGAAAGGATAGGATATGACCTTGACACACTCCTTTCTTAATTTTAAATCACATATATTTCTTTGTTCTGTTCGCACAACAGTCTATTGGTCTAGGTCTAAGTTTCACATGAACACAATTAATTGATACCCATTGTTCTCAATATTAACCAACGTGGTATAGTCCACACAGTCAAATGTCTTTGTGTAGTCAATAAAAAATAAATAGACTTTCTTCTGGTATTCTTTACTTTCAGTTAGTAACCATCTGGCATCAGCAATGATATTCCTGGTGTCAGAGTCCCTTCTCAATCCTGCTTGAACTTTGGATAGTTCCTGATCTATGTACTTTTCTAGCCAGTTTTTAAATGATCTTCTGTTGTATTTTGTTTGCAAGTAATATTAATGATATTATTCAATAGTTTCCACATTCTGTTGGATCATTTTTCTTGAGAATGGGAACAAATATCAATCTATTGGTTAGACAACTATCTTCCAAATTTCTTGACTTGGACTGATGAGCACATTTAGGACTGCCTCTGATATTTGAAACAGGTCAATTGGTATTCCATCAATTTCTGGGTCCTTATATTTTGCCAATGCCTTCAGTGCAGCTTCAACTTCCTTTTTCCTTACTTTTGCTTATATAGTACTTTCTGAATTTTTTCAGTGTCACTCAATTATTTTTGGTACAGAATTTCTGTGTATTCCCTCCATCATCTTTTGATGTTTTCTGAGTCATTCAACACATTACCTATAGCATCTTTCAATATTGTGATTTGAGCTTTAAATTTAATTTTCAGTTCTCTCAGCTTGAAAAATGCAAGGTGTATTCTTCCTTTTCCAGTCTCCAATTCCAGGTGTCTGCACATTCCATAATAATACTCTGTCTTCTCAAGTTGCCTTTTGAAATCTTCTGCTCAGCTCATTTTCTTTGGTGTGCTTTCCCTTTGTTTTGGCTTCTCAATATCCTAATGCAATATTCGGTCTCTTCTGACATCTAGTTTTTCTTTCTCCTTTATCTCTGTAATGACATTTTTCTCTCTTCATGGATGAAATCCTTGATGTCATTTCACAACTCATCTGGTCTTCAATCATTGGTGTTCAATGTTTCAAACCTATTCTTAAATTGATTTTCAAAATCAGATATAATATATTCAAAATCATATTTTTATTCTAGAGGACTAGTTTTAGTTTCCTTCTACCTTCATTTGAAGTTGCATATGAATATTGATGGAATGAACCACAATCTACTCTTAGTCTAGTTTTGACTCCTAACATTGACCTTTTCCAATGTTTCCTTCCAAGCGTAGACTCTACCTGATTTTTATTATTTGAGGTCCATGTGAAAGGCAGCATTTGGGTTTTGTTTTGGTTTTTTAAAAAAAGATATTTGTGGCCTCTCTTCTTTATATTTCAAGGAGAGGTCCATCCCTCGGAAGATAACTTTCTAATAAGTCTATCTTTGCTATTTTACCCTCCATAAAATGTATTTATAATGAATAAGTCATAGAATATACAAAATTCAGTCAATTTTCAGTCTCATTTCTGTCATTCCCTCCATCTACAAATCCTCCCTCACTACTTCCAACTTTTGCATTCCAGTCACCAATTATTATTAACACGTCTTAATTGCATGTTTGGTCAATTTCAGGCTGCATGATTTGGTAAAAAATTTCAATTTCCTCTTCTTTGGCTTTAGCTTTAGGAACGTATATTTGAATAGTAGTCATATTTTAAAAATCTTCCTTGAAAGTATATGAATAATATATCATCATTTACAATACTGTACTTCAGTATAGAACTTGAAACGGACATTTTTACTATGAATGCAATACCATTCTTCTTCTGTTTTTCATTCCCAGCATAGTATGTTGTTATGTTGTTATGTGCTGTCGAGTCGTTTCCGACTCATAGCGACCCTATGCACAACAGCCCTAAACCCTGCTCTATCCTGTGCCAACCGCACTGCCTCCGACAGACCCATCCCGATTACCCCAGTCACCGAATCAATCCATCTCATAGAGGTCTTCCCCTCTTGCGCCGTCCCTCCACCCTCCCAAGCATGAAGTCCCTCTCCAAGGAACCGCCCCTCCTGGCAACATGCCCAAAATATGTCAGACGAAGCCCCAGAATCCTTGTCTCCAAGGAGTTGCTTGGTTTAATCCTCTCCAGGATGAATCTGTTTGTTTTCTTGGCAATCCATGGTACATTCAATATCCTTCTCCAGCACCACAGATCAAAGGCATCAATTCTCCTTCTGTCTTCCCTAGTCATTGTCCAACTCTCTGATGCATAACAGGTGATTGCAAAGACCATGGCCTGTATCAGGTGCACCTTAGTCTCCAGAGAGACAGCATTGCTCTTGAGTACTTTAGAGAGGTCCCTAACAGCAGACTTTCCCATCGCGATACGCTTTTTGATTTCCTGACTGCTGGTGCCAAGAGTGTTGACTGTGGAGCCGAGCAAACTGAAGCTGTGAACAATCTCAATCTCTTCACCATCCATCCTGACACTGCCAATTGGTCCAGTGGTGAGAATTTTTGTCTTCTTGACACTGAGCCTCAGTCCATACTGAAGGCTGCAGTCCTTGACCCTCTGCAGCAAGTGAATGAGGTCCTCCTCAGTTTCAGCAGGCAGGGTAGTGTCATCTTCATAACGCAGATTGTTAATAGATCTTCCATACCATGTGATTATCTGATTCTAAGTGTCCAAAGCTGTTCTATCTCAGTTCACTAATGCCTAGAATGTCGATGTTCATGTGCTCCATTTCATTTTTCACAGCTTCTACACTTTTTCAACATTCATGCCTCATACATTTTATGTTCCTATTACTAAAGGATGTTTACCACTATTTTTCCTCATTTTAATTGACTTCCAATTTTGGTAACTATCCATGTTCCTCTACTGTTCCTAGAGTTTTCAGAGGCCTGTTTAAGATGTGAATGGATAATTTGGCTTCCTGATGTTAGTATTGTTATGTGCTATCAAGTTGGAAGAGACTCATAGCTGACCCCCCAGTGGATTTTCAGAGGCAGCTAACGGTAAAGGAAGAGATTGTCCATCTCTCTCCATTGAAGAAGCTTGTGGATTGACCATGTACGTTTGAGCTTGAAGCATAGCTTCTAACCACTAGGCCAGTTCCTAGTATATCTTAATCTGGGGCCTCTGCTAAAACCTGTCCACCATAAGTAACCTTTGTGGCATTTGACACACTGGTGGTATAACTTTCAGCAACTCATAATTTATCTCAGTACAGTAAACTGACAGGCAAGTGTTGTACTAATTAGAGTATTGTTGTTGTTGTTGTTAAGTGCCATTGAGTTGTAAACAACTCATAGCGACCTTATGCACAAAAGTCCTGAACATTCGTATAACTTTCGTTGTTTTTCCACGTTAATAAAGTTTCTGGAAGCAAGCTATTTCATAAGTGGATGCCACTAGGTTACCCAATACTCTTATCCAAAGTCACATTTCAAAGACATTGATTTTTTTTTTAATTTTCTTCATTCATTGTACAACTTTCAGGTAAATATGAAATGATTGATAATACAAGGCTTGGATCTTGCACTCATTAGTTGCTAATCTGATATAATTTTACAGAAGTCCTTGATAATGTGCTTTCACAATGCAACATTCTTTTGATGTCTTAACTACTGCTATTTTGGATATTGATTGCAGATTTGTTGTTTGGTGCCATCAAGTTAAGTATAACTCATAACGATCCTGTGAACAAGAGATCTGAATCTCACCCTATTTGTCACCATCTTCATTATCGTTTTCATTCTCAAGCTCATTGTTAAAATCATTGTGTCAACCTATTTCATTAGAAGTCTTCCTTTCTTTAGATGACCTGACAATTAAGGTGGGCCAAAACATCTTGAACTAGGGCACAGCGTTAAATCAGTGTTTTCCTGGGCTTTAGCCTGTAATATCTTTTGTCTCACAAGAGATAAAAGGAGAGAGGAAGAAGGACTTCAGTATCATCAAGAAAGAATTACCAGGAGTGTATTGTGCCCTTAGGACTTTGTTCCTTTGGATGTTCCTCAACACAGGAGTAAACCAAGATGTGAAGATCTCCAAAGAATGCTAACTTCACAGAAGCTGAAGGGAACAAGGAACTTCCTTCAGAATTTACAGATAAATAAAACCTTCTGCTGGAACTCATCCTAAACTGTAGGACAAAAAGTTGCTTTTTATGAAAATGATTCATTTACTATATCTATTGTTGCAGCGCTTAACTAAGAAACCACCGTTTTCTGAACCCCAATAGTGACAAGTGAAGAAAACAGGGAAGTTGAGCAGTAAATGTGTCTGCAACAGTAATTAGTGCTATGGCCCTCTTGGAAAAGAAGTCAATTCAGGGAAAGAAGGGTGAGTCCTGACTCTGAGCTTTAAGTTTTACTTATCTCTTAGTAATCACAGTGGAAATATATCCTGCTAAAGGGGGAAAAAACGGATCTTGGCCTGACCTCCTTTCTCTGTTGTTTTTCCACTTGCCTGTGGGCCTCATTAAATGTGCAGGAAACAAGCTGATCTTCTGAAGCTTGTAGCTGGGAACCAGGAGAGCAGTCTCTAAAATAAGCGAGTGCCCTAGATCTACACAGTCATACCTACCAGAAGCAGTGCTGCAGGCGAGGAAGGAGGAAGGGACCAGAAGTCCTAGAATCCCTTCACTAGCATAAGTGCAGGAGTAGGCGGTAAAATGAAATCCGACTTTGAGTTGATTTTGAGATATTTACTTTCTGAGATGTCTGCTACATTCTTCACAAGCCACCCAATCCTTGTTTGTTCAGCGATTCCTTGTTCTCTATTGTCACTTTTCCTGCGACACTTCTTCAATTAGAGACTCTTTCATTCATTCAATGCTTTCTAAATGACCATTGTGTCCCTGGAATCCCTGTGTGATAAAAATGGTTGATGCACTTTGCTGCTAATCCAAGGACTGGAAGTTCTGGCCCATCCAGTGGTACCTCAGAAATAAGATCAGGCAATCTAGTAATTATTGTTCTTATCTGTTGTCAAGTCACTTGGAACTCATAGCGATCCTATGTACAACAGCCCTAAACCCTGCTCTGTCCTGTGCCAATGTTACTATTTCCGACACACCTACCCCCAATCCCGGTTACTGAATCAATCCATCCCATAAAGATTCTTCCTCTCTTGCACTGCCCCTCTACCCTCACAAGCATGGTGTTCTTCTCCAAGGACCGGTTCCTCCTTTCAACAAGCCCAAAGTACATCAGATGAATCTTCAAAATACTTGCCTCCAAGGGGAGCAGCCTGGTTTCATCCTCTCTAAGATAAATCTGTTTATTCTCCTAGCAGTCCTGTACCACAGCTCAAAGTTATCAATTCTCCTTGTATTATCCCCAATCATGTTCAGCTTTCTGATGCAAAGCAAGTAATTGCAAAGACTATGGTCTGGATCAGGCACACCTTAGCCTCCATACTGACATTGTTGCTCTCCCATACTCTGGAGAGGCCCCTGATTGCCGCTTTCCTCAATACAATTGGTCTTTTAATTTCCTGGCTGCTGGTACCAAGAGTGTTGATTATGGAGCCAAGCAAACTAAAGTTGCTAACAATCCCTGTCTCTCCACCATCTATCATGATGCTGTCAATTGGCCCAGTGGTAAAAATTAAATCTTTGTTTTCTTGATGTTGAGGCTCAATCCATATTGAAGGCTCCACCTTCTACAGCAAGCTCTTCAAGTACCCCTCAGTTTCAAAAAGCAGGGTTGTGTCATTTGCATAACAAAGATTGTTGATGAGTTTTCCTCCAATCCTAAGGCTATTATCTCTCTTCATAGAGCCCAACTTCCCAGATGATCTATTCTACACATAGATTTAAAAGTTATGGAGATAGAACACATCCTTGACATATGCCCTTCCACATTTTGAAACATGCAGTGTTTCCTTGCTCTGTTCTGACAACTGCCTCCTGGTCCAGGCATAGGTTTCACATAAACACAATCAAGGGTTCTGGTATTCCCATTCTCAGAGTCAGTTTATTGTGATCTACACATTCAGATGCCTTTTCATAGTCAATGAAACACAGATAAACATTTCTGTGGTATTCTCTGCTTTTAGCTAAGATCCATCTAACATTAACTATAATATTTCTAGTACTACGAACTCTTCTAAACCCAGCCTGCACTTCTAACAGTTCTCTATTGATGGGCTGTTCTAATTGTTTTTGTATAATTTTCAGCAGAATCTTCTTGGTTTTTGCCAATTTTTTCAGAGTAGTTTGAACTTCATCCTTCATCACCACAGGCTTTTGCTCATACATTATTTCATGAAATTCTTCTTGTCCACCCTTGGAAAAAGCAGTAACAGCAACAAACCCAACCATAAGGAATATAATTATACTCTGATACATATGGGAAGTTACCATGAGTTGAAATTGTGTCCTAGACTATGTTTCAGGCATCAGGAATAGTGTGAAAACCACGAAAGAAGGTTGTTGTTTTTTTTTTACCATTAAGTTGGAACCAAACCATAGCTGATGCTCTAGTTGGTTTTCAGAGGCAGTAATTGCGCAGAAGGAGATTGCCTATTGGTCTCCCATGGAGCAGCTAGCAGATTTGAACCAAGTAACTTTGGGATTGTAGCATAAATTCTTGCCACTATGTCACCAGAGCTTAAATAACTACCTAAACCATTGGCTTGACAATTCCACCACTTATGAAAATATGTCTAAGGGGATTTCCTTATTCTATTCTTTATCTCATTTGATATAAATATAATTTTCCTCTACTTCACAACTTCATACTTGAACAATCTTAAAAGTGGAGCTTTACCTTTGTACGTGTTCTCTTTAACTTTCCAGTTATATCCCCTAGTTCCAGTCTTGACTCATCACATTTATAATATATGTGACTTTGAGATGTTATGTAACTTTTCTGAATCTCAATTTATTTGTAAAAGTCTATTAAAAACTCTGACAAAAAAGATTACTGGGAAAATAAAATGAGTACATAAAATTAGTTTGACACAAAGGTTAGTTCATCGTTAATGCTCATCTTGGTAGCTGCAACAAATGGTTGGTATTATGATTATTTTGTCATACAATTACTATCTGATGACTTAGGCATACATGGTAGAGAGAACAAAGACACTAAACAGAGTCTTTTTTTGATGATAGCCCCTCTGTAGAAAGCTGAGATAATAATTTTAGTGAACTAAATTATTTTATAGAACTAAAATGCATAGATAAGATTTGGAGCATTGTGGTTTGATTTTTTAAAAAATTTGCTGTTTTGGTAGAGTACTAAGATATAATTGTCTTATTAATTTAATTATTACTGACAATCAATCATGTTCCATATTTTTATGGAAAAATATAGATAACTGCTTTTAATCTATATTTGTTTTATCCAATATTGATACCAGTCTTAAAAATGCTGAGTACATTAGACAGAATGCTAGTGGCCAAAAGTGAAAGAAATTGAACATGTGTTAGTTTTATGTAGATGTGTGAAGAGGGGTCCTCGCATCGAGAATAAATATGATGTGCTAAGTATTCCTCTATATCTATCTCCCTTCTCTGCACTCTAACTTTTTAATTCCTTTTATTACAAATGTGTATTCTCTACAAAGCAGGGACAATAGTCTTATGAATTAGTTCAGGAACAGTATCCTTGATCCTAACCTATGCTGAAAAATGCTGAAATCTAGTTGGCTTCACTTAGGTTGAATGATGATATGTTTGGTAAATAACTGGAAAAAGGAAGAGGAACACACTCAGATCCTCCTGCTTAGCTCAGTGGCCAACCTGTAACCAAAGACTTTAATGAAATAATGTCGGGTTGGAGACTAAAGTGTGCATGTTTCAGGCCATGGTCTTTCATATCACTTGCTATATATCTAAAAACTATCTATAAATGACTGGAAAGCAAATCAGCAGAAAACTGCCGGATGTGTAGGCTGGGTTTAGAAGAGACTGTGGCACTAAGGCTATTATAGCTAATGTTACATGTATCTTGGCTGAAAGCAGAGAGCACAAAAGGAATGTCTATCTGTGTTTCATTGATTATGCAAACTCATTTGACTGTGTGGACAAATTGTGGCTGACTCAGAAGAATGGGAATCCCAGAACACTTGATTGTGCTTAAGTGAAACCTGTACTTGAACTAGGAGGCAGTTAACAGAACAGAACAAGAAAACAGTGTGTGGTTCAAAATCAGGAAAGTGAAGACCAGGGATGCAATCTATTTCCATCTTTTCAATCCATATGCACATTAGATCATCCAGAAAGCTGGTTTCTATGAGAAGGAATGTGGCATCAAAATTGGAGGAAGACTCATCAACAACCTCCATTACGCAGATGATACAACCTTGTTTGATGAGACTGAGGAAGATCTGAGGCATTTGCTGCAGAAGGTCAAAGACTGCAGCCTTCAATATGGACAAGGAAACAAAGATTCTTACTTCTAGGTTGATTGGAAGCATCATGATAGATGATGAAGAGATTAAGATTCAAGCAAGCTTCAGCTTGCTTGGCTCTACAAAACACTCTTGGTACCAACAGCCAGGAAATGATTGTATTGGGAAAATCTGCTGTCAGGGAACTTGCTTGAGTACTGAAGGGCAATAATACCAGTCTAGAAGCTAAGATGCACTTGATCCAGGCCATGGTCTTTGCAATTACTTGCTATGAGTCAGAAAGCTGAAAAATGAGTAAGGATAATAGAAGAATTGATGCCTGTAAGCCGTGGTGTTGGAAAAGAATACTGAATATACCATGGACTGCTAGGAGAACACGTTCATCCTGGAGAGGGTGAAACCAGGCTGCTCCTTAGAGGCAAAGGTTTATGAGGCTCTATATGACATACTTTCAGCATGTTTCAAGGAGGGATCAGTCCTTGAAGAGAGACATCATCGTACATGGAAGGGTAGAAGGACAACTCGAGAGAGGAAGACTCTGGATGAGATGAATTAGCTCAGTGACTCAGGTATTGGGGGTAGGTATATCAGAGACAATGAATTTGGTATAAGGTAGAGCAGAGTTCAGAGGTTTTGTACATAGGGTTGTTATGAGTCACAAGAGAATCGATGGCACATGACAACAACAACAATGCATCTGAGGGCTGAATAATGAATAGGATGACAGAAGAAGAATTGATGGTTTTGAATTGTGGTGCTGGAGAAAACTACTGAATACTCCATGGATTGCCAGAAAATCAGAAAGGTACGTCTTGGAGATGTGCAGCCAGAATACTTCTTATAGATAAAGATGATAAAGTTTCACCTTACACACTTTGGGCAGGTTGCCAACAGAGGCTATTTCTTGGAGGACTTCAAGCTTGGAAGTTGGTGGATCAGTGAAAGAGAGGAAGACCCTCATTGAAATGGATTGACACAGGGACTTCACCAAAGGGCTCAACTATCTCAGAGAAGGACGACACAAGATATGGCAGGAGTCAGATCCAGATCTTTGTTCAAAGAGTCACTATGAGTCATCTCAGTTTAATAGCACTTAACAACAGCAACAACCATGTGTAGAGGTAGGCAATAGGGTTATAACATTTTAGCATTATAACTTCATTGACTTTTTGGTTAGAATCAGACACCACAATTTATGTCCACTTCATGGAAGTGGAAAGTCATCATGTGTGATATTTTGAAGGTTTACTCTCAAGATATTTTAATTGCATGGCACCCTAGAATCATTACTGTAAGTTCATATTTTAAAGTGTCACACTGGACTTCATTTCTCAAAATATAAAGCTTGTTCCAATTCCCCACAATTCCTTGTTTGTCCCTTTATATCTATTCAAAAAATTCTATAAAATTTCAAAGGACTCATAAGTATCACTTATATTTTAAAATACATATATTTTATCACCAATAGTAAGATCATAATGAGAAAAGAGAAGAAAGACATCATTTATCTTTCTGACTCCATACATAAGAGATACACTTTTTTTTTCTTTAAACAGGTAAGGCCAAATAACTAGCTCACTGTGTGACTCATAGTATGGCTTCAATTTATTTTTTTCTTTCCTGATATTTAATTTGATGAAGGTTAAGCCATTCATGATCCAGTCGGCATGCAAATCTGTGTTCACAGAACAGGTGTTTCTCTCTGGTTTTATATCATGCAATTATTACAGGAGGGAAATGAACATTCATAGACATTTAAAACTCAGAAATGTGGTTTTTTTCCTGATAAATAGCTTTTGCCACAGTTGTGTACTAATTCTTCTGCTCCTTAATTTCCTCACATATTCAGAATTTTATTCCTCATAACTGGAAAACGGGGGCAGAGGAACCCAAAACAAAACCTATCCAATTTATTTAAAACTTACTTTCAAAACTTACGAGGCTTATAAGAAATCATGCATGTTAGATGCATATTGTACAAACATTTAGGACATGACTACCTGATGTATATTGTATTATGATGTAAATTAAATTGTTTGATGATGAGTTTCTACGTCCCAACATTACAAGAAACATTTGGCTGATGAGAAGGCTGTCTATCTTGAAACCAATTATGATTTTATTTTACCACTAGCTTTAACTATCATCCTTTAACTCTGGGGATGAAGCATTTAAATTTCAATTAAAAATCAAGACACTTCTGTCTCCAATGAAATGCTTCATTCAGAGAGAATTCATTAGACAGTCACTGGAAGTAGAGCCCTTCACCAATCGTATAAGATTGAATACAGAACTCTATTATTACCTTAATGTCATTATTAGTGTGAGCCAATAGATGATTTGCACTATTGCATGAATTGTCTCCATGGAAAATGCATTTGAACTGGCACTTATATCAATGTGATTTCAGATTTTATCAGTTTTGTACCAAACTCAGAAATGAAGAGAAATAAATTGGCTTTGCTAAAGGGACATATGGGATTTATCTAATGCCTGAATCCCAAATTTTTCAGCTCCAATTATGTTTCTCAATCTTCTCCATGGCATAAACTATGCATTGCTGAAATAATGCTATTTTTATTACAGAAAAGACTTAAAATAACCTTCCCCTCACTTCATTCTTCCCTTTTTAAGCTAGGAGGTAGTCTGGCATGTTGGCAGAGAACAGATGCATTCCAAATTTCTTTTTTGAGCTTGAAATCAGTGTGGAGATGGATTCTTTTGTTGTGCTCAGTAGTACATTTAGGATGTGGATTACATGTTGTGAAAATACTCATAAAATTTTGGGAAAAATTCCCAGAACCTGTTATACAAACATAAAACAAAATACCTTTCTCATTTAAAATGAAATGGAAAAAGAAACACACACATACATACACACAGAAAAAAAAAATGGATGTCTCATTCTGCACGTACACACAAAAGAATGGACGTCTCAATCTGCCAGGGTAATTACCTGTTGATTCTGGGCTTGAAATGAATTTAGGTTTGAAGAATGTAATGAGTCTAGGTTGCCCTTTCCCTGCTCCCCTTTCTGCATATTTATAATTAACTGTTAACCCAACACATTCAAGTACATTTTTGCTATTGTTTTGTGTCTTTGCACTGATTCTGACTCAGAGAGACCTTACAGAATATAGAAGAATAGTTTGGGAGACTGTAATCTTTACAGGAACAAATGACTAGGTCTTTTCTCTCACAGAGCTACTAGTAGGTGTGAACTACCCACCTTTCAGATTGTAGTGGAGAGTGTAGCCATTGTAATACAAGGGCTCCTTCTGTATTCATAAAATCCAAATCAAATAAAACACCATCCGGTATGTTTCAATACTAGTGCCCGTATAGGACACAGCAGAACTACCTTGTATGGTTCCCAAGGCTGGACATCTTTAGAGAAGAAAATAGACTAATTTTTTTTTCTGTTGAGAGGCTGGTGGATTTCAATCACCAACTTCTTGTTTATCAGCTCCAAACTTAATATACTACAATACCAAGGCTCTTTCATGTGTCTTAAGAGATGTGAGAGAAGTTCAATATTTGAAATAAAATTATATTATAATCACAAATATATTAGAGGATCATAGTCTCACAGGACATTAAAGTTTATGCCATAACTTCAGCACAACCTTACTAGTGACTAATATTACATCAGCAGTCAAGAATATACCCTGAGAGAACTGAGGCACAAAGAACTAGGCTACACCAATGTTCATAGTAGAGTTATTGACCATTCCAAGATCATGGAAACAGCTCAAATGTCCAACAACAGCAGAATCCGTGAGAAATTATAGTGCATTCACATGATAGACTACCACACAGAGCACAAGAGCAAAGATTTTGTAAATCACTACCTACCTTGAGAGGAACTGGAAAGCATTATGCTAAGAAAATTAACTCACTCCCATAAGGAAAAAAATACTGTATAAGACCATTATTGTAGAAATAGATAGCTAGTAAAATGTGGGGGGAGAGAAAAGTAGAGATGAGTCTGGGTATTCATGGGATTACACGGTTTAGTGAGTGGAGAAGGGGTGAGATGGAGTGGTGGTGGGGAGCCAGTGTGAGGGGCAATGTATACAAACTTTGTAGGTAAACCAGAATAAAATAAAAAGAATTTCAAGAAATAAAGAAAAAAGAGTAATAATAGTTGTTGTTGTTGTTGTTGTTAGGTATCAGAGCAACCATATGAACAATAGATCTGAATCTTGCCCTGTCCTGTGTACATTGCTATAGTCACTGCATCAATCTATTTCTTGAGAGTTTCCCTCTTTCACTGACCCTGCAGTTTTTCATGCATGGTGTCTTTTAACAAGGAATGATCTCTCTTGAAAATATATCCAAAGTATGTGAGATGGAGCTACAACATCCTTGCCTTTAATGAGCACCATCATTGCACTTCTCTGAGACAAATGTACTTGTTCTGTGGGAATCCCTTTGGATATTCAGTATACTTCACTAACACTACAATTAGAAGACCTCAATGCTTCTCTCAAATCTTAGTAATTGATCAACTTTTAGATGAATAATGAGTGACTGAAGAGACTACACCATGAATCAACTACACCTTAGTCTTTAAACTGATAGATTGCTCCTGAGAACTTTGGAGAAGTTCTTGACAGTAGAATGTTCCAATGAAATACATGCTTTGAGTTCTTAACTGTTGGTTCCAAAGTACAATAAAATCATTAACAACTTCAATCTTTTCTCCATATATCAAGTTGTTGTCTATTGTTTGCTGAAACTGAGGAGGACCTGAAGTGCTTGCTGTAGAAGGTCAATAACTGTAGCCTTCAATGTGGATTGAGGCTCAAAATCAAGATAACTTAGTTTCTCACCACTGAGCCAATTGGCAGCATCATGATAGATGGTGAACAGATTGAGATTGTTAACGACTTTAGTTTGCTTGGCTCCACAATCAACACTCTTAGCACCAGCAGCCAGGAAATTAAAAGATTAATTGCATTGGAAAAGTTGGCTATCAGAGACCTATCCAAAGTACTGAAGAGCAATGGTGTCAGTCTGGAGACTAAGGAGTACCTGATACCGGCCATAGTCCTTGTAATCACTTGCTTTGCATCAGAAAACTGGACAATGACTAGGGATGATAGAAGGAGAATTGATACTTTTGAGCTGTAATGTTGTAGAGGAGTATTGAATATACCATGGACTGCTAATAGAACAAACAGGTTCATCCTAGTGTGGGTGAAACCAGATTGCTCTTTGGAGGCAAGGATTCTGAAGCTTTGTCTGACATGTATTAAACATGTTGCAAGGAGGGCCCAATCCCTGGAGAGGGATGTCATGCTTGTGAGTGTGGAGAAACAGTGCAGGAGAGGAAAATGAGATAGATTAATTCAGTGACTGGGGTTATGGGGGTAGGTGTGTTGGAGACAGTGAGATTGACACAGGATAGAGTTGGGTTTAAGGCCATTGTACATAGGGTTGCTATGAGTCATAGGTGACCCGACAGCACATAACAACACAACAACATGTTCTGCTCAGAAATGATGGGTCCACACTTGGTTAGAATACATGTTTGAGATGAAAGTTGAGGAAGACAGGAGGAGCTTGAATGAAAGATAGGTTTATAGAAAAGATACATCCAAAAGGACAAGATAGGCCTCTCTAGAAGTAGGGATGGAAAAGGCACTTTGCTATGCACTGTGCCTCTTATTACAGCCAGCTTACTCTGCCATTTGACCTACTTGTGGGCTTGAGCCTGGGCCAGGGAGATGATGTGGTGGGCAGTCATTATTCACAACACTTATGCACCTAAAACACTGCGTTGGGGACAATCACATCTGTGTATGTCAGGATCAAGGGCACCAAGTTCCCTCCTTTTGATTGACTGCCACCTGATCTCTGCCAATTCATTTGACCTGTGTCCTCTAAGGACTTCCAGTTTCTATCAAGTTTCATCCCACTGTTACATACCCCAACATACCTCCGGTCCATCCTCTCCCAATTTTATCCCTAACACCTGTGGCCATCTTCTCAGCTGCACATGCTCCCCACAAGACCCTCCCACTCCCCAGGAGCAGCTATTTGAAAGAACAACTGTGCATGTGCTTGTTGTTGTTGTTATGTGCCGTCGAGTCGCTTG
>NW_006399845.1:3585876-3592516 GCF_000299155.1 Elephantulus edwardii | reverse complement strand
CATTGCTCTTCAGTACTTTGGAGAGGTCCCTAACAGCAGACTTTCCCATGGCAATGCGCCTTTTGATTTCCTGGCTGCTGGTGCCAAGACTGTTGACTGTGGAGCCAAGCAAACTATTTAGTGAATAATAATAAGCATGAAGATCTTGTCTTTTTGATAGGCTAGCTTCAAAACCTACAGTCTCCATGAATAAACATAATTTCCTTTTCCAATCTCTAGAGTCTATGAAAGGGTTTCATATTCATTTGTGAGCCAAAACTTGGCCTAGTGACACTTTGCTCATCTTTGTCTTCCTTTAAGGTATTGTCTCTAAGAAATCTCTGGATTTGCTTGCATAGAAAAATGTGAACTCCTATTTGACTATTTTTCCTTAAGGAGAGGAAGGATCCAAATTTAAGGAATAAGCTAAAGACTTTTTTTTGGTGACCATGTTTAAGAAGTAGTCTGTTTACAGTATTGATATAAGAGTTGATTCTATTATCTGGAGTTTCCCTAATTTGCTGGTTGGTACTATTTCTAATACCTTGTTGATTTACATTTAAAAAAATCATTGCTTGATACATATCAGGAGGAAGAATTGGTCTCCAAATTTCCAAGGACATAAAATCTGGTGCTGAATGTCATCCTATGTTCTGAGTACCTTCTTGTCAATGGTATCCTTTCAGAAGATAAAGCAGTAGTTTAGGAGATCTTTGTATGTGACTACTATGTGATATGGTGAGCTCTGGTAGCCTAGTGGTAAGTAGTTGTGCTGACAACCCAAAGGTCCATAGTTCAAATCCATCAGTTTCTCAAAGGGGGGAAGATAGCCAATCTCCTAGCGTATCATTTATAGCCTTTGAAAATCTGCTGGAGGGTCAGTTATGAGCCTATTTTGGCACAAAATCACATAATAACACTATATGATGAAGGGAGCTCTGGTCCAGAGGTAGTTGCACTACTGAGCCAAAGGCCACACCTCTCTGAAAGTTTGAATACACTAAATGCTCCACAGAAAAAAATATAGACAATCTCTTCCCATGTTATAAATGGCCTATGAAACACCACTGTGGGGTCATCTGTAAGTCAGTTCCTATAAGACAGCAATGAGAGTGAGAGAGTTCCATTACAGTATAGAGAGGTTCCTGAAACTGATTAATTACCTGAGTGCAATCTAGAAAGGTTACTTCCCTAAAGGAACGCTACAAAAGTAAAGTAAGATAATACAAGGAAGATATAATATATTTAAAGACATGGAGAGTTTATTTAGCTAGAGGCAATTCATAGGTGAAATTTATTAAGCAAGAGAAACACTCTCAGAAGGCAAGTGTGAATCCATTTCAGAAGTACAGAGATGAGAACCAAAACTGGCTCCTTCTTGAATCCAACGCTATATAAGATTTGATACACCCTGGTTCCAGTAAAATACTCACAACTCGGAGAGCTCTGGTGGCCTAATTACAAGAAGCTGCACTGCAATCCCAGAGGTGTGCTGTTCGGATCCACAAGATGCTGTGCTGGAGAAGGAGGGGCAATCTCCTCCTATACCAGTCAGATCCAGATTGATGTTACACACACACACACATAATAAAATACTCACGCGTCCCTCCAACAGCCTTTGAGAAATGGTGTTGGGGAAGAGTACTGCCCATGAACTATCAAAAGAACAAGCCGATCTGTCTTGGAAAAAGTAAAATCAGGGTGTGTTTTTTCCTTAGAGGCAGGGTTAGTGGAACTATCTTACATACTTTGAAAATGTGATAGGAGGGTCGAGTTCTTTCTCTCTTTCTTTCCTTCTTTCCTTCTTTCTTCCTTTCTTTCTCTCTCTCTCTCTCTCTCTTTCTTTCTTTTCTTTCTTTCTTTAGCATTAGGCGTTATATGTATGACAACCGCCCAGAACAAGAGGTACATTTCAAAGAGGACTAGGGTGTAGAGGGGTGAGAGGGAACGTTCTTGTGCAATAATGGAAGAATATTAAAAAAAAACTCAAAAAGCATGAACTCAGGCAGAGGAAAGGGAGGGACGGAGAAGGGATAAAAGTGTGCAAAATTGAATTAATGAAAATCTAACTTTTTTATAACCTTTTGTTAAAATCACAGTTTTTTTTCCTAACCAGAGATTTCAGGTAGTATGTCGGTGATAATTCTGGTAATGAAAGTGGCCCTGGTGTTAAAAACCCTAATGTTATAAACTAGGCTATCTTTTTCAAATTCTAGAGTCTTGCATAAATGATGAAGAAACTTCCTGAGAAGAAAATTGGAATGCTTCAGAGAAATTCTCAGAGGAAGAAAAAAAAAATGTAGGCAAGGAGCAGTACAAGTTCTACTAATTATAATACTCAGCCTTTTAAGTAGGGCAGCAGAATCTATCCTGTCTTATAAGGATTCTCTTGATGGAGTTGGCTATGAGTAGCCAATTGATTGAAGAGGCATTTAATCAAGTCTGTGAGTTGCATTGACTCTATAAGAAAGTCTAGCTGAGTTCCCCTGGTTTTTGCTCAATCGGATCCTACATCTAGCTCTTCACACTTTTGATTCTTCAAACTTGATTCAGTGTCTTATCTTACTTGTCAACTTTGGATTCAATTTGTTAATCTCTGCAGCTATGTGAATCAAAGAAGCATCTCTCTTGAGGTCTATCTAATTCAAGATTCTTTGACTTGCCAGTTTTTGCAAGCAGGTGAGGCATTTCCTTTAGAAATGTATTTACATTTATTATTTATATTTTTGCTGTTGTTATGTGCCTTCCTGTGAGCTACTTTCACTACTGCTCATAATGACCCTATGAACAACAGGTCTGAACAGCAGGGCTGCCCTGTCCTACACCATCTTCATGATATCCAACATTATTGAGCACGTTGGTACAGCCACTATCCGTCAATCCGTACAAGTCAATCTGTCTTGTGAAAGGTCTTCCTCTTTTTTGCTTACGGTTAATCTTTCCCAGAATTAAATCTTTTTCCGAAGACTAGCCTCTCCTGAAAACATGGCCAAAGTATGTGAGACTAATTTCCACCATCCTTTTCTCAAACGGGTACTCTGGTTGCATTTTCTCCAAGACAAGCTTTCTCTGTTTTTTTTTGGTTTTGTTTTTTTTTTTTTGATTTGTTGTTTTTTGATTTTGTTTTGTTTTGGTTTTGGTCCAGGAGATATTCAGCGTCCTTCACCAACACTACAATTCAAAAGCATTGGCCCTTATACGATGATCTTTATTACTTTTCCAACTTTCAGATACACAGAAAGCAACTGAAAATATCATAGCTTGGACTGGGCACACCTTAATCCTTGAACTGACAGCCTTACTCTTTAATACTTTTAAGAGATTCTTGACAGCAGATTTCACCAATTCAGCACTTCTTCTTTCCTGACTGCTGCTATCATGAGGGCTTATTGTGCTTTCAAGTAAAATGAAATTATTGACAATTTCAATCTTTTCTCCATCTATCATGATGTTGCCTATCAATCCACTGGTGAGGATTTTTGCTTTCTTGACACTGAAATGTTGGCCATTTTTGAGTTTTCCTTATTTCTGAAAGCAGTTTCGTGTCAGTTATTTGCATAACTTTTTGTTCTGGGTGGTTTTTGTGGGTTCTCCTCTCCCCAAGTATGAGCACAAACCACTTAAAACAGCAACATTTTAATTAATATTTTTGTGTTTCATATAAAACACAATTATAATGCATGAAAGAAAATATATAAACAATAAACATATTAAAAAATACATACAGAAATTAACCCAGAAAAAAAATCCCCAACATAGTCTAGATTCTTAAATGATTTGCTCAGCATACATTGAACAGCTATGAAAAAAAGATACAACCTTGATGTACACCTTTCCTGATTTTAAGCCATGTAATATTCCTTTGTCTTGTTTGGGTATTGTACTAGCATTGCTTTTGCATAAGACTGTATAAATGAATTGGCATAGGAAGCTATAGATTTTCCTAAAACTCTATTTAATTCTACAGGTTAAATGCTGCTATAGAGTTCCAATTTTCCTTCTTACTTTGCTTTCAACAACAAACAAGCAAAAAATTCTTACCACTCTGTAACATTCTTGACACATTGCAAATTTAAAAGGACAAACAGACTTCCTCTTTTTGTTATTATAAGCCTTCGAGTTGACTACGACTAATAGTGACCCTGCACTATCCTGAGCCAATTTCATTGTCTCTGACACACCTGCTCTAATTCTCACAATCACTGTGTCAATCCATCTCATCCAGGGTCTTCCTGTCCTGCACTGACCCTCTACCCTTTCAAGCATGATTTTCTTCTCTGAGGATTGGTACCTCCTGGCAACACGTCCAAAGTATGTGAGACAGAGGTTCAAAATCCTTGCCTCCAAGAAGCAGCCTGGTTTGACACTCTTCAGGACTTGTTTATTCTCTCGACTTTCTATATTATGTTCAACACATTTCTCTAACACTGCACCTCAAAGGCATCAGTTCTTCAAACATCTTTAGTCATTGAACATCTCTCAGATGCATAGCAAAAAATTGTGAAGATAATGACCTGGATCAGGAGCACCTTAGTTTTTTAGACTGACATCACTGGACAAGTCTGGAGAGCTCCCGGACAGCAAACTCTCCTAAAGCAACTGGTCTTCTGATTTCCTGGTTGCCAATATCAAGAGTGCTGTTTGTGAATCTGAGCAAAGTGAAATTGTTAACAGCCTCAGTCTTTGCTCCATCATCATGATGCTGCCAAATGTTGTGGTGGTGAGAATCTTTGTTTTCTTGATGCTGAGATATAATGCATATTGAAGACTGCAGTTCTTGACTTTTTGCAGCAAATGTTTCAAGTCCTCCTCTGTTTCAGCAAACAAGGGCGTGTGTCTACATAATTCAGGTTGTTGGTGAATCTTCCTCCTTTCTGATATCATGTTCATCTTCATAAAGTCCAGCCTCCAAAATGACCTATATGGACCAACTAATTATATTCAAATATACAAAAACTGTGTAAGATAGTAACAAAAGGGACAACTGAGATGACATGTATAAGGGAATTATATGCACTGATGTTCCAACTTTTCTCCAAATGTTAAATTATTTTGAAATTAAAAAAAATTAAAAGAGACTGGCTTTGCATTTTACTTGAAAGTGTGTTAACCATATGTTGTTGTTGTTAGATGTCATAAATAATGTCATCCTATTTGAAAGTACTATTCCAAGCATTGATGTGCTAGTGGCATAAGATGCCATGTGTTGCTCTGCTAATTGAAAAGCCAGTAGTTTAAATTCAAAAGCTATTCTGTAGAAGAAAGGTAGACAATTCCATGCGCCAAATCTTGTTCTTTAGATCAATTTTACATTACCTACAGATTTATAATAAATCATTAAAAGAAACATTACAAGTTCTTGCATGCTCTCTTTTTTAAGATGTTTTAATTCTTTTATTTGTTTCCTTTTCAAAGATATTTTAGGATTAACTTTTTAATTTCTTCACCAAAGTTCTCCTGAAACTTAGGTAAAATGAAGTTGAAGCTGTAGATAATTTAGAATGAAGGTTCATATTAGTACTACTGTGCTTTCCATTAGCAGAATATATGCTTTTGTAAAAATCTATTTGTTGTTAATCGTTGTTGTGTACCATTGAGACAAAACAGACTTATTTAACAGAATAGCCGATCTTCCAGTGATTTTTTTTAGAGGCTGTAAATCGCACAGGAGGAGACTGCCCATTTTTCTCCTGTGGACCTGCTGGATTCCAACCATGTGCTATTGAGTTGGTTGTGCAGCTTTTCGCTAGTGGACTAGTTTATCACAATCCTCTGGAATTGCCATAGCTAGGGAGCTCTGGTGTCCCAGTGGTAAGAAACTGTGCTGCAGTACCAAAGGCACACAATACACATCCACCAGCTGATCTGAAGGAGAAGGACAGGGAATCTCCTCCTGTGCAATTTACTGCCTCTTAAAACCCACAGGAGAGTCAGCTATGAGTTGATTCTGCCTCAACAGTAAGCACACATCAAGGAGCTAATTAGGTGAGTACTTAGACTTTCTTTTTTACTTCCTTGTCTTATTATATGCCTCTGTGGCAGATGAACTCTTGTTCTTATTTCTAGCCTTACTTAAAGAACTAGATAAAGATCAAGTGGATTATGATTTTTCTTAAGTTATGCGCTCCATCAGCCTAAGCATTATTTAAGCTAACCTAACCATGTAGTTCATATAAGGGCATAAACAGTTAGTTACTTGCCTTTATACCCTTAGCAGAAAATTCTCCTGAGGAGAGTGGTTCAACTCTTGCAGTGCTCCTCTCTTTGGTAAATAAGTTTTCCTGTCTTAATAAACTTAAAAGAATGTCTTTTAGTCTGCCTCCAGGTCAGTTGTTTGACCTGTCTACAAATACAAACCTTGAAGGACCTTCTCTCTGGGAAACAAACCCCAGCAGTCATATTATCTGCAAACTAACCAACCAAGAAGAAAATGAACATCATTACTCCTTTCCTTAAATTGTACGATATATTACACTGGCAAGGAACTACCACCAATATAATGCTGAATAGAAATATCAGAATACACATTCTTCTCTTGATTTAAGAGGGGAAAATTCTTTATTTTAATATTAAATATAATGCTATGCATTGACAATTTTTAGATACCCTCTATTAGTTAAGCAAATATCCTTTGATTCTAATTCTCTAAAATTTTTTATAA